>NC_086455.1:95444089-95576589 GCF_028390025.1 Pseudophryne corroboree | reverse complement strand
CAACACACACACACACACACTGACTGGAAAACATGAGTTTTGGGCCAATGCTAAAAATGATATGGGCACCTTCAGAATACCCCCTGTATTCATTTAATAGGGTTTCCCTTATGAGGACCAGGTTTTTGGTCCCCACACAGCGAGAGGTCCCTACTACGTGACTGTGTAAACAGAATCTAGTCCCCACAATGTGATAATTGCAAGAACACATACACACACACACTCACTCACTCACTCACTCACTCACTCACTCACTCACTCACACACTCACTCACAAACAATGACAATAGACTTGAAAAAAAAAACAAGGACAAAAAAGTAGACAAACTTTGAAAAAACTACACAACAAGTAAGACAATACTACTTACACACACAGTACAGCACTCAACAATCGATAAACTCCGCTCCAAATCCACCAAAAACTCCACCAAACTCACCAACTCCTAACACACCTTCCTCTCTCCTCTCCACTAGCTAAACCCACGAGGTGCGGACGGTTTGGGGCGTTTTTATAGTAATGGGCACAGACACTCCTCCATCACGAATACTACCAATCACGGACGAGTGACAAAAACGAAACTTAGAAAAAAAAACGCGGACGTGAACGGACAAACACTGCCGTAACCGACATGTGATGCAGTCGTAAAAAAACCCTCATAACACGGCCGAAAAACCACAAAAACGGCCGCATTATAAAGAAAAAAACACGAATGACATCGACATCGGACAACACTAAAAATACAAATACGACAGCTTAGTAAATGAGGCGTAACAAATTCAAAAAGTTGCACAAATACACTTTCGAAATCATTCGTGATGATTCTCACACCAAATCGGTACTAATACGAATCTTAGTAAATATACCCCAGTGTGTACTTATGACAAGCATACCACTACCGACCTGTTGACTCTATCAAGTATCAACAGGCGTCGGCGATGTCGACAGTGACCCCATATCGGTTTGTGACCGATCACTCCCTCATGTAGACACATGTGGACTATAGTGGGTATAACTGACAGGGAACTCACACAGAAATATGCACAACAATGATTATATGGCCATTTCTAAACAAATAGTGTTATATATCTCAGAATACCACTAAAAACTCTGTGCCCCCCTTCGTTTGTACTGCATCACCTTTTTGGCGGGGACAGAGAGAAAAATGGCGCTGAACACTGCTGTGAAGGCTAAGCCCCGCCCCACTTCAGCCTCATTATAATAAAGTGTAACATACAGGCAGGGGATCGTATATAGTGTCTAGGCACTATATACCTTCACAAAACACATATATATTGCTGTCCAGGGCGCCCCCACAGCGCCCTGCACCCAAGTGACCGCTGGCGTGTGCGGGATCAATGGCGTGCAGCGCTACCGCTGATGTTCGGTGGGGGTATCGTACCGGGTGTCCGGGCCCCGAGAATACCTGTGTAAAACAAAGAACGTCAGTAACATGCTGCCCAGGGCGCTCCCCCCCCAGCACCCTGCACCCTGAAAGTGCCGTTGGTGATGTGCGTGGGAGCCAGTGACGTGCGGTGAGGTCACTGGTTGGGGAGGCACTGGCAGCTAACAAGCCCTCCAAACACCCCCTCCCCCCCGAAAAAAAAAAGAAAAAAGTGTGGTCCCCGACACATCAGTAAAACCAGCACTAGGCAGAACCAGCCAGGGGGAGTAATGCCATAGCAGGGGAGACACTCAGTGTGGGGTCCCCCTGCCATAACATTAATCTGCCCCCCCCAGCCAGTCAGCCCAGGGTTGGAATTCCTCGGAAAGTGGGAACCCCAAAAAATAAAAATGGGGTCCCCCCTCCTGAGCAATAACCAGCACTGGGCTGATAGCCCAGTGCTATGCCCCGCACCCCTGGTGGCGGTGGGTGCGGGGTTCATTGTGTTAATATTGTTCTTTACAGGTGGCCTACAGGTCCCAGCAAGCCTGCCCCAGCATGCTGGCACTTGGAGAACCACAAGTGCCAGCATGCCCGGACATAAAGGGCCCGCTGGCACCTGTAGTCCACCTGTAAAGAAAATATTAAAATAAAAACACCACACGTCTTGAAAATAAGCTTTATTAAACCGGACCTTCACCTGGGGGCGGCGGCCTTTAAGCTCTTTTGCGTGGCCGCTGCCTTCCCAGGGCTTCCGCGTCTTCACCTGGGGGGGGCGCCACCTCCCCAGGGCTTCCAGCGTCTTCACCTGGTGGGCGGCGGCTGCTAAGCTCTTTTGCATAGCCGCCGCCCAGCCAGGACTTGCGGTGTCTTCTTTCTTCAGGAGCTCTTCACAGCTCCTCCTCCGCCGTCGGACTGACTCTCCTCCGCCTCGCGCTGACTTATATAAGTCAGCCGGAGGGGGCGGGGCGATGACGCGGCGAGCCGTGATTGGCTCGCGGCGGCCATCTTGAATTTCAAAAATGACGCTGAGGCGCCATTTTTGAAACTGGAACCGCTCCGCTGCCAAACTCTGCTGGATAAAGGTACATTTCCACCGCTGCCGCAACCCGCACCGCCGCCGCATCCCGCCGCCCGCACCATCGCCGCATCCAGCCGCCCGCACCTCCTCCGCCAGCGTCGCCCACACAGTGATTGACAGCGGATCCAGTGACGGATCCGCTGGCCAATCACTGTGGCCTCACTGACAGGGACGTGCTTTCATAGGTTGAAAGCACGTCCCTGTATGAAAGCGGCACCACTAATGGTGCCGCTTTCCCATATATTTTCAATGGGCTTTTACAGCCCAAGGCTAGTCCCCGCCCCCCGCTCCCATACTTTCCCCAGTGACAACGGGAGGCACCACGATCGGTGCCTCCCAAACACATACAGAGGGGAGCAATCCTAAGAATAATATTAAGAAGATACATATGACACAGAATATGTGTCATATGCATCTTCTTTGTATTATCTGAATCATTAATGACAGGGGAGGCACTGCCTCCCCTGCCTCCCCTGACTGCACGTCCTTGGTGGGAGCATGGAGCGCAGCGCTACCACTGCGGTTACCTCCATTACTGAAGTCTTCTGCCGTCACTGAAGTCTTCTTTTCTTCCAGTACTCACCCGGCTTCTTTCTTCTGACTTCTGTGAGGAGGTTGACGGTACGGCTCCGGGAACAAGCAGCTAGGCGAACCAAGTGATCGAATCCTCTGGAGCTAATGGTGTCCAGTAGCCTAAGAAGCAGAGCCCTTGAACTAAGAAGAAGTAGATCTGACTTCTCTCCCCTCAGTCCCACAATGCAGGGAGCCTGTAGCCAGCACATCTGCCTGAAAATAAAAAACCTAACATAAAGTCTTTTAGAGAAACTCTGTAGAGCTCCCCTAGTGTTTGTCCAGTCACCTCTGGGCACAAAGTCTAACTGAAGTCTGGAGGAGGGGCATAGAGGGAGGAGCCAGTTCACACCCATTCAAAGTCTTATAGTGTGCACATGTCTGCTGCAGATCCCGTCTATACCCCATGGTCCTTTTGGAACAACAGCATCCTCTACGGACTAAGAGAAAAGGATTTACTGGTAGGTATTAAAATCCTATTATTTCCATAGGGCTTTGCAAATAATGGCTAGATACACTGGGGTATCGGATATAGGGAACAATACGAATTACAGGGAGGTAGCTGTCTCTGTGCTAATGGATGGGCTCAATAAGGCATTGAGGGTCAGGGTGCAGACTTCTTTGCCTAATTGGAGAGGGGTCACAGTAGCTAATCTCAGGCAGAGAGGTTGAGGACAGTAAGTATACAGGCACATACAGGAAAGTCCCATCAGCCTAAACCCCAGACCCCTGATGGTACATCACGATCAAAACTATGTTACATTTGTAGAAAGAAAGGGCATTTTACCAGGGATTGTAGGAGTAATGGGACTCATAGTAAATATAGACCCCCTGGACCAGAACATGAGCCACATTATTAAACACATAGATGGGACCAAGGGACATATAGTAAGGATTCAAAAGCCAAATAGAAAACACAAATTCGGCTAATGGGAAGAACAAAATAAATGCAACATTACCCTTTGACAAAACTTGCTGGGGTTAAGAGGGGGCTTCTGACTTCTGACTTCTCTCCCCTCAGTCCCACAATGCAGGGAGCCTGTAGCCAGCACATCTGCCTGAAAATAAAAAACCTAACATAAAGTCTTTTAGAGAAACTCTGTAGAGCTCCCCTAGTGTGTGTCCAGTCACCTCTGGGCACAAAGTCTAACTGAAGTCTGGAGGAGGGGCATAGAGGGAGGAGCCAGTTCACACCCATTCAAAGTCTTTATAGTGTGCCCATGTCTCCTGCGGATCCCGTCTATACCCCATGGTCCTTTTGGAACCCCAGCATCCTCTAGGACGTAGGAGAAATTCAGATGTCATTTCATTTTCTCTCTAGTTTATGGAGAAAATTTTGCTCCACTTAGCAGTGTGGAAATACAATCCTAGTTGTATGTTAATTCGCTCCACTTTCTCCTGATTGTATTCTTCAGTCAGAGGACTGTCTGACTCTATCTTACAATCCGTGATAAATTTTTAGGTGTCAGTATTAGGGGGTAGGCACGCTTTCAAAAGTGTCTGCCAATCTTTGTTTGCAGGTTCATGGGCATTACCCAGATCCTTGATATACTTCTGACATCTGGCTAAATTCTTCCGGGGATCGGGAAATTCTGAAATGATTGACCGCAGCTCTGACCTGGTCCATGGGCAATACATTGCATTATTCCTGGTGAAGGTTACTCCCTGACTATCGGTCCTCCTATTGGGAGTTACTATTTCCAAGACAGGATGTAACCCAACTATTCCATTCCTAATTTGCTCACTGTGAGGTGTTATTGTCTCTGTGTGATGAACAGACTCATACTTACCGATGGCTGTGATCTCACCAGTCCTTTCAGGGGGAGACACCGTCACTGCTCTTGTTGGTTGGGCCGGGCCCACCTGAGTTTCCTGTAAGGTGACTGCCTGGATGAGGGCTGAGATTAGGCTGGATCCATCATCTTCCTCTGACCTATAACCTTGGAGAGAATTCAAAACAGGATACAACTTGCCAGGGTTAGGGTTAACACATTGATTTTGTCTTTTATGATCATTTACAGATGTACCATTGGTTGTGCTCGTACTCACATTCCTGTCAGGTTTGGAACTGGCTGTGCGAGCCAGTTCCCTTTGCATCTCCTCCTCTCGTTGCCATATTTTTAACAGTCATTATGTCTGATCCTCTGTTTTCTAGATTTGATCAGACATATTCTAATACATACATTCTGCAGTACCTCTGGTTCAAAGCTACCCACCCTAGGGAATGATGCCCTATCTTCAGCAGTCATGCCTGTGGACCACATTTCCCACACATTATAAACCGAGCTGACCCTCTTTGCCGTAGCTCTCCTGCCTGAACCCTTGCTGCTGAACGTCTCTCACTTGAGCAACTGGCTCCCATTGTGGGTCCTCTACCACAAACACCAAAATACACAATGTAAGCAGACGGTGAAAGTTCTCCGAGCGCTCTTCACTCGCTCTCACCCACGCTGGCCAGTACTGCGATACACTGTCGATAGTGGATTGTGATGTACCCAACTTAGGACTCCTATCAGACCTTACAGCGCCGCAATTTCTTTCGGTGGAGGTTCTGTTGGAATATTTTCCTGAGAGAGGCAGCGAAAAATTCCTTTTCGGTATCTTTCCACTGGAATTTTTGTAGGGTGAAAAAAAAGAAAACTTCAATAACTATTGCACGCCCTTTCCAATGGACTTCCACCAGGGAGATTTCCTGACGTAATCAGCAAAAAAAAACCTTTTTTAACGCAAACACGTCTGCAGATGCTTTCCACAGCACATATGAAACAATAGTATCACGTTGTGCTGTGTAGAAAGCACGGACATGCGGTTCAATTGCACTGCCTATAGATACTTGTTATCTATTTGCCATACGATCGCGGGAGTCGAATTCACAAGCTACGCTCCTCAGCCGGAGTGTAACAAAAAACCTTTACTTCAATTCACAATTCTATCACAATTCACAATTCCCTATCACGCTCCTGTGCAAGTCTCCTCGTGACTTTCTCTATTTATATATTCACGTAAGGTAGCGAACCTTACGCCGCCGGGGTTCAATACATCCACGGGGTTCAATACATCGACTCCTACTTTAACTCACTCAAATACACAGTGTTTTTCTTTTCTGTACAGAAAATATCACTCCCTTTGATTGGTTACTTTACCCCAGAGTAGGGAGGCCAATCCCGGGATCGGCGGGATCCCGGGATTTAGGACCAAAAATGCCGGGATTTGGATCCCGGGATTGGAGCCTCCAATCCCGGGATTAACGGTATTGCATTGCGCATGTGCAACGCAGCAGCGAGGGAGGGTTGGTGTAAGTAACACATACTATTAGGCGGGCGGCAGCCATGTACACAGACCGCGGCGGCATTTCAAATGTAGTGCCGGCCGCCAGCCAATCACAGCTGGTGGACCGGCGGCCAATCAGGGAAGCGGCCGCAGCGGCTCCTGATTGGCTGCCAGACTGCCCGTTCTGACTGGCTGATGGCCAGCACTACAATTTGAAAGGCCTCCGGCGCGCTCAGTGCGTCTTGTCCATGGCTGCCGCCTGCCGCCCGTCTAATAGTAAGTGTAGTTTTACTGACACCAACCCTCCCTCACTGTGGTGCTCGCTTCAGCCTCCCTCCCGTTCCGCTTCCTACACCCTCCAGTGCTGTTTCCTAGTCCATACACTACACCCACCCTCCAGCACTGCTCCCTAAACCCTACACTACACCCACCCTCCAGCGCTGCTCCCTAATCCCTACACTACACCCACCCTCCAGCGCTGCTCCCTACAGCCTCTGTGCTCCCTACACTCTTTTCCACTGCCCTCCACTCCCATTCACCCTGCTCCCTACTGCAATCACGGGATCCCGGAAATCCCGGGATTGAAAAAATGGTCCGGGATTGGCCTCCCTACCCCAGAGGTAGTACAGTTTAAACAAAATATTATATTAATCTTCATTTGAAATCGGATAGTTATGTGCTATTGTATTCAAATGTAATCCCACCTTAAAATGAACAGCTATCGTGTGGTTATACTGTATCTTGTGCCCGCAACTCTACGCAACCTTGCATAAACACGCGACCTCGCACGTCTCTACGCCACATGCACGCCTCTGTACACTGTCCTCACTTTCCGTACCATGTGTACTAATGTGCGTTCGATAAAAGTGAGCAATAAAACTACTATCGCTCACTAACACAACACACAATTTTTTCCATATAAACCTAAACGACTAGGCCGGAAATGCGCTTTGTGTTTTATAATTACACCCTTTACACACTTTCAAATATCTATATAGCAAACAAATGTATCCGATTTCACACAGATCTATAATGACTGTAATCCTATGGCAACAATATGTGAGAGATTACGCAAAGTATCTATACGCTTTGTGTATGCTTTTCACGCCAAAAAATTTACACACAGATTGTAAACAGCTTTTTTCCTGTGTCCTTCGGGTTACATCAGCACCTCTGTAGACTAGACAGAACAGACGTGATCTAACAGCACAGACTGGTTTTAGCACAATGCAAGGTTATTTAACATGTGTCTCCACCCTTTGCTGATAGATTAAAGTCTGTTATGGCCTGTAAGTCTGAGTGTGAGAAGAACCGGACAGAGCACCCAATTGTGAAGTCTGATTCACTTTCAGGAAGAAAAAGCAATTCCTTAAACCCACCAACAGTTATTTACTAAAAAGGGGGTTACAACAATAATAATACAATTACATAAGAGATACAGGCTACAATCAATGGATACATATGTTTGCTCGCCAGAGCCACCGGGTTCCGGACCTCAGTCAATCTGGAAAGATGACCTTCAGAGAATGTGACTGACCGACCAGGAGGCTTGGCTTTTATACAATATTCCAAAGCATGAAACAATAGAAACTGTATGCACTTCTTCCATTGGTTCGGGGGTGGGACATATCCTGTGCACTGGGGATCATTGGTCAGCTTAAGCGGTGGGCGATGGCTAAGTCTTGAGATGTGATTACTGTTGTTTACATCTGAGTTCCCGCCCCAAGACTAGTTAAACCCACCACATTAATCATACATAAATCTGGTATTACTAATAACTTATTGCGACAATATCCTCATACCCACCGGATTACTGCTTATGTGACCCTGAACAATATGATCCCACACTTGATATGTTTATCAATTTTCATCCTTGAGATATACATGTATATATATATATATATATATATGTATATACATTCCTGCTATTACAATTTGTTATGAAATAAATATATATATATATATATATATATATATTTCCATGAGTTTAGACTATAAATGTTATACCTCTGATATCTAAATGTCTGGTATGTAATTTGTCAGCTATTTAGTGATTTTGCAAGTTATTGTACAAGCAAGGCTTGTGTTTTGTGTAGGATATTGTCTTCTTGTTTGTCCTGGCTTCTAGTAAAACAATGACAGTCCAGTGCAGTATCTGTTGTCTCAATGTACACTTTAAAACAATGGGGGCAACCAAAGGTATTTACCTTCTTCATAGACCAGGATCCATGTTCCATGATTACAAAGTGTTGCATAAACAATACAGTCTGATACATTTAAGGCACTGTTTGTGATTGAGTTTCTGGAAGAATCACCATTCTATGCGTATGAGTGGTTTGATTAATTTGTGTGTGCACAGTAACTTACTATTGAAGAATGTACAGACTGTGTGCGAGTTATGCACTATATGGATAAAATATTGAATACGGCTTTTCTGGCTTTTCTATGCGAATGCGTATGTTACCGTATTTACTCATACCACGTGCTAATACGTAGGGCTTCACGAGCCAATGTACGCAGCGTCTAGATTTGCGCACGCACGGCTGGTACGCAACCGCACAGAGGCCACACTGAATGGTGTTTGCACGTGATACATGTGGCTATAATATTTTTGACTTCAACACCCTTATGCCAGGGGTGGCCAAACAGTCAAACTCGATTGACTGGTCGATCGCGGACATGCGACCAGTCGATCGTGGACATGCGACCAGTCGATTGAGACCTGACGCCCATCCACACAAGGTGAGGAGAGCGCAGCGCGTGCCTCTCCTGCCTGCTGTCTTGCCCCTCAGTCTGGTCTCCAGCAGTGACGGCGGAGTGTATAGCTCAAATCAAGTGCCAGTTCGTTAGCCAACCAGAGCTCGCAGACCGGCACCTGATTTGAGACTGAGGGGCAGGGAGGCAGGCAGGAGAGGCACGTGCTGTGCTCTCCACACAGCAGCAAAATGGTGAGCAGCACTATGGGGACATATCTGGCACTGTGGGGGCATATCTGTATCTGGCACTGTGGGGTCAAATGTGGCACTGTGGGAGCATATCTAGCACTGTGGGCACCTGGCACTATGGGGGCATATCTAGCACTGTGAGGGCATATCTGGCACTGTGGGCACATGGCACTCTGGAGGAATATCTGTATCTGGCACTCTGGGGTCATATGTGGCACTGTGGGGGCATATCTGTATCTGGCACTGTGGGGTTATATGTGGCACTGTGGGTGCATATCTATCACTGTGGGCACATGGCATTGTGGGGGCATACCTGGCACTGTGGGGGCATATCTGGCACTGTCGGGGCATATCTGGCAATATGGGGGCATATCTGTGTCTGGCACTGTGGGATCATATGGGGCACTGTGGAGGCATATCTAGCACTGTGGGCACATGGCACTGTGGGGGCATATGTGTATTAGAGATGAGCGGGTTCGGTTTCTCTGAATCCGAACCCGCCAGAACTTCATGTTTTTTTTCACGGGTCCGAGCGACTCGGATCTTCCCGCCTTGCTCGGTTAACCCGAGCGCGCCCGAACGTCATCATGACCCTGTCGGATTCTCGCGAGGCTCGGATTCTATCGCGAGACTCGGATTCTATATAAGGAGCCGCGCGTCGCCGCCATTTTCACACGTGCATTGAGATTGATAGGGAGAGGACGTGGCTGGCATCCTCTCCGTTTAGAATTAGAATAGATTAGAGAGACACTTGATTTACTAATTTTGGGGAGCATTAGGAGTACTCAGTAGTGTACAGTGCAGAGTTTTGCTGATAGTGACCAGTGACCACCACTTTTATTTATAATCCGTTCTCTGCCTGAAAAAAGCGATACACAGCACACAGTGACTCAGTCACATACCATATCTGTGTGCACTGCTCAGGCTCAGGCCAGTGTGCTGCATCATCTATTATCTATATATAATATTATATATATCTGTCTGACTGCTCAGCTCACACAGCTTATAATTGTGGGGGAGACTGGGGAGCACTACTGCAGTGCCAGTTATAGGTTATAGCAGGAGCCAGGAGTACATAATATAATCCGTTCTCTGCCTGAAAAAAGCGATACACAGCACACAGTGACTCAGTCACATACCATATCTGTGTGCACTGCTCAGGCTCAGGCCAGTGTGCTGCATCATCTATTATCTATATATAATATTATATATATCTGTCTGACTGCTCAGCTCACACAGCTTATAATTAGAGATGAGCGCCTGAAATTTTTCGGGTTTTGTGTTTTGGTTTTGGGTTCGGTTCCGCGGCCGTGTTTTGGGTTCGAACGCGTTTTGGCAAAACCTCACCGAATTTTTTTTGTCGGATTCGGGTGTGTTTTGGATTCGGGTGTTTTTTTCCAAAAACACTAAAAAACAGCTTAAATCATAGAATTTGGGGGTCATTTTGATCCCAAAGTATTATTAACCTCAAAAACCATAATTTACACTCATTTTCAGTCTATTCTGAATACCTCACACCTCACAATATTATTTTTAGTCCTAAAATTTGCACCGAGGTCGCTGTGTGAGTAAGATAAGCGACCCTAGTGGCCGACACAAACACCGGGCCCATCTAGGAGTGGCACTGCAGTGTCACGCAGGATGTCCCTTCCAAAAAACCCTCCCCAAACAGCACATGACGCAAAGAAAAAAAGAGGCGCAATGAGGTAGCTGTGTGAGTAAGATTAGCGACCCTAGTGGCCGACACAAACACCGGGCCCATCTAGGAGTGGCACTGCAGTGTCACGCAGGATGGCCCTTCCAAAAAACCCTCCCCAAACAGCACATGACGCAAAGAAAAAAAGAGGCGCAATGAGGTAGCTGTGTGAGTAAGATTAGCGACCCTAGTGGCCGACACAAACACCGGGCCCATCTAGGAGTGGCACTGCAGTATCACGCAGGATGGCCCTTCCAAAAAACCCTCCCCAAACAGCACATGACGCAAAGAAAAAAAGAGGCGCAATGAGGTAGCTGACTGTGTGAGTAAGATTAGCGACCCTAGTGGCCGACACAAACACCGGGCCCATCTAGGAGTGGCACTGCAGTGTCACGCAGGATGTCCCTTCCAAAAAACCCTCCCCAAACAGCACATGACGCAAAGAAAAAAAGAGGCGCAATGAGGTAGCTGTGTGAGTAAGATTAGCGACCCTAGTGGCCGACACAAACACCGGGCCCATCTAGGAGTGGCACTGCAGTGTCACGCAGGATGGCCCTTCCAAAAAACCCTCCCCAAACAGCACATGACGCAAAGAAAAAAAGAGGCGCAATGAGGTAGCTGTGTGAGTAAGATTAGCGACCCTAGTGGCCGACACAAACACCGGGCCCATCTAGGAGTGGCACTGCAGTGTCACGCAGGATGTCCCTTCCAAAAAACCCTCCCCAAACAGCACATGACGCAAAGAAAAAAAGAGGCGCAATGAGGTAGCTGACTGTGTGAGTAAGATTAGCGACCCTAGTGGCCGACACAAACACCGGGCCCATCTAGGAGTGGCACTGCAGTGTCACGCAGGATGGCCCTTCCAAAAAACCCTCCCCAAACAGCACATGACGCAAAGAAAAAAAGAGGCGCAATGAGGTAGCTGACTGTGTGAGTAAGATTAGCGACCCTAGTGGCCGACACAAACACCGGGCCCATCTAGGAGTGGCACTGCAATGTCACGCAGGATGTCCCTTCCAAAAAACCCTCCCCAAACAGCACATGACGCAAAGAAAAAAAGAGGCGCAATGAGGTAGCTGACTGTGTGAGTAAGATTAGCGACCCTAGTGGCCGACACAAACACCGGGCCCATCTAGGAGTGGCACTGCAGTGTCACGCAGGATGTCCCTTCCAAAAAACCCTCCCCAATCAGCACATGATGCAAAGAAATAGAAAAGAAAAAAGAGGTGCAAGATGGAATTGTCCTTGGGCCCTCCCACCCACCCTTATGTTGTATAAACAAAACAGGACATGCACACTTTAACCAACCCATCATTTCAGTGACAGGGTCTGCCACACGACTGTGACTGATATGACGGGTTGGTTTGGACCCCCCCCAAAAAAGAAGCAATTAATCTCTCCTTGCACAAACTGGCTCTACAGAGGCAAGATGTCCACCTCATCTTCACCCTCCGATATATCACCGTGTACATCCCCCTCCTCACAGATTATCAATTCGTCCCCACTGGAATCCACCATCTCAGCTCCCTGTGTACTTTGTGGAGGCAATTGCTGCTGGTCAATGTCTCCGCGGAGGAATTGATTATAATTCATTTTAATGAACATCATCTTCTCCACATTTTCTGGATGTAACCTCGTACGCCGATTGCTGACAAGGTGAGCGGCGGCACTAAACACTCTTTCGGAGTACACACTTGTGGGAGGGCAACTTAGGTAGAATAAAGCCAGTTTGTGCAAGGGCCTCCAAATTGCCTCTTTTTCCTGCCAGTATAAGTACGGACTGTGTGACGTGCCTACTTGGATGCGGTCACTCATATAATCCTCCACCATTCTATCAATGTTGAGAGAATCATATGCAGTGACAGTAGACGACATGTCCGTAATCGTTGTCAGGTCCTTCAGTCCGGACCAGATGTCAGCATCAGCAGTCGCTCCAGACTGCCCTGCATCACCGCCAGCGGGTGGGCTCGGAATTCTGAGCCTTTTCCTCGCACCCCCAGTTGCGGGAGAATGTGAAGGAGGAGATGTTGACAGGTCGCGTTCCGCTTGACTTGACAATTTTGTCACCAGCAGGTCTTTCAACCCCAGCAGACCTGTGTCTGCCGGAAAGAGAGATCCAAGGTAGGCTTTAAATCTAGGATCGAGCACGGTGGCCAAAATGTAGTGCTCTGATTTCAACAGATTGACCACCCGTGAATCCTTGTTAAGCGAATTAAGGGCTGCATCCACAAGTCCCACATGCCTAGCGGAATCGCTCCCTTTTAGCTCCTTCTTCAATGCCTCCAGCTTCTTCTGCAAAAGCCTGATGAGGGGAATGACCTGACTCAGGCTGGCAGTGTCTGAACTGACTTCACGTGTGGCAAGTTCAAAGGGCATCAGAACCTTGCACAACGTTGAAATCATTCTCCACTGCACTTGAGACAGGTGCATTCCACCTACTATATCGTGCTCAATTGTATAGGCTTGAATGGCCTTTTGCTGCTCCTCCAACCTCTGAAGCATATAGAGGGTTGAATTCCACCTCGTTACCACTTCTTGCTTCAGATGATGGCAGGGCAGGTTCAGTAGTTTTTGGTGGTGCTCCAGTCTTCTGTACGTGGTGCCTGTACGCCGAAAGTGTCCCGCAATTTTTCTGGCCACCGACAGCATCTCTTGCACGCCCCTGTCGTTTTTTAAAAAATTCTGCACCACCAAATTCAAGGTATGTGCAAAACATGGGACGTGCTGGAATTTGCCCATATTTAATGCACACACAATATTGCTGGCGTTGTCCGATGCCACAAATCCACAGGAGAGTCCAATTGGGGTAAGCCATTCCGCGATGATCTTCCTCAGTTGCCGTAAGAGGTTTTCAGCTGTGTGCGTATTCTGGAAAGCGGTGATACAAAGCGTAGCCTGCCTAGGAAAGAGTTGGCGTTTGCGAGATGCTGCTACTGGTGCCGCCGCTGCTGTTCTTGCGGCGGGAGTCCATACATCTACCCAGTGGGCTGTCACAGTCATATAGTCCTGACCCTGCCCTGCTCCACTTGTCCACATATGTCCGTGGTTAAGTGGACATTGGGTACAACTGCATTTTTTAGGACACTGGTGAGTCTTTTTCTGACGTCCGTGTACATTCTCGGTATCGCCTGCCTAGAGAAGTGGAACCTAGATGGTATTTGGTAACGGGGGCACACTGCCTCAATAAATTGTCTAGTTCCCTGTGAACTAACAGCGGATACCGGACGCACGTCTAACACCAACATAGTTGTCAAGGACTCAGTTATCCGCTTTGCAGTAGGATGACTGCTGTGATATTTCATCTTCCTCGCAAAGGACTGTTGAACAGTCAATTGCTTACTGGAAGTAGTACAAGTGGGCTTACGACTTCCCCTCTGGGATGACCATCGACTCCCAGCGGCAACAACAGCAGCGCCAGCAGCAGTAGGCGTTACACGCAAGGATGCATCGGAGGAATCCCAGGCAGGAGAGGACTCGTCAGAATTGCCAGTGACATGGCCTGCAGGACTATTGGCATTCCTGGGGAAGGAGGAAATTGACACTGAGGGAGTTGGTGGGGTGGTTTGCGTGAGCTTGGTTACAAGAGGAAGGGATTTACTGGTCAGTGGACTGCTTCCGCTGTCACCCAAAGTTTTTGAACTTGTCACTGACTTATTATGAATGCGCTGCAGGTGACGTATAAGGGAGGATGTTCCGAGGTGGTTAACGTCCTTACCCCTACTTATTACAGCTTGACAAAGGGAACACACGGCTTGACACCTGTTGTCCGCATTTCTGGTGAAATACCTCCACACCGAAGAGCTGATTTTTTTGGTATTTTCACCTGGCATGTCAACGGCCATATTCCTCCCACGGACAACAGGTGTCTCCCCGGGTGCCTGACTTAAACAAACCACCTCACCATCAGAATCCTCCTGGTCAATTTCCTCCCCAGCGCCAGCAACACCCATATCCTCCTCATCCTGGTGTACTTCAACACTGACATCTTCAATCTGACTATCAGGAACTGGACTGCGGGTGCTCCTTCCAGCACTTGCAGGGGGCGTGCAAATGGTGGAAGGCGCATGCTCTTCACGTCCAGTGTTGGGAAGGTCAGGCATCGCAACCGACACAATTGGACTCTCCTTGTGGATTTGGGATTTCAAAGAACGCACAGTTCTTTGCGGTGCTTTTGCCAGCTTGAGTCTTTTCAGTTTTCTAGCGAGAGGCTGAGTGCTTCCATCCTCATGTGAAGCTGAACCACTAGCCATGAACATAGGCCAGGGCCTCAGCCGTTCCTTGCCACTCCGTGTGGTAAATGGCATATTGGCAAGTTTACGCTTCTCCTCCGACAATTTTATTTTAGGTTTTGGAGTCCTTTTTTTACTGATATTTGGTGTTTTGGTTTTGACATGCTCTGTACTATGCCATTGGGCATCGGCCTTGGCAGACGACGTTGCTGGCATTTCATCGTCTCGGCCATGACTAGTGGCAGCAGCTTCAGCACGAGGTGGAAGTGGATCTTGATCTTTCCCTAATTTTGGAACCTCAACATTTTTGTTCTCCATATTTTAATAGGCACAACTAAAAGGCACCTCAGGTAAACAATGGAGATGGATGGATTGGATACTAGTATACAATTATGGACGGGCTGCCGAGTGCCGACACAGAGGTAGCCACAGCCGTGAACTACCGCACTGTACTGTGTCTGCTGCTAATATATAGACTGGTTGATAAAGAGATAGTATACTCGTAACTAGTATGTATGTATAAAGAAAGAAAAAAAAAACACGGTTAGGTGGTATATACAATTATGGACGGGCTGCCGAGTGCCGACACAGAGGTAGCCACAGCCGTGAACTACCGCACTGTACTGTGTCTGCTGCTAATATATAGACTGGTTGATAAAGAGATAGTATACTCGTAACTAGTATGTATGTATAAAGAAAGAAAAAAAAACCACGGTTAGGTGGTATATACAATTATGGACGGGCTGCCGAGTGCCGACACAGAGGTAGCCACAGCCGTGAACTACCGCACTGTACTGTGTCTGCTGCTAATATATAGACTGGTTGATAAAGAGATAGTATACTCGTAACTAGTATGTATGTATAAAGAAAGAAAAAAAAACCACGGTTAGGTGGTATATACAATTATGGACGGGCTGCCGAGTGCCGACACAGAGGTAGCCACAGCCGTGAACTACCGCACTGTACTGTGTCTGCTGCTAATATATAGACTGGTTGATAAAGAGATAGTATACTCGTAACTAGTATGTATGTATAAAGAAAGAAAAAAAAACCACGGTTAGGTGGTATATACAATTATGGACGGGCTGCCGAGTGCCGACACAGAGGTAGCCACAGCCGTGAACTACCGCACTGTACTGTGTCTGCTGCTAATATATAGACTGGTTGATAAAGAGATAGTATACTCGTAACTAGTATGTATGTATAAAGAAAAAAAAAAACCACGGTTAGGTGGTATATACAATTATGGACGGGCTGCCGAGTGCCGACACAGAGGTAGCCACAGCCGTGAACTACCGCACTGTACTGTGTCTGCTGCTAATATATAGACTGGTTGATAAAGAGATAGTATACTCGTAACTAGTATGTATGTATAAAGAAAGAAAAAAAAAACACGGTTAGGTGGTATATACAATTATGGACGGGCTGCCGAGTGCCGACACAGAGGTAGCCACAGCCGTGAACTACCGCACTGTACTGTGTCTGCTGCTAATATATAGACTGGTTGATAAAGAGATAGTATACTCGTAACTAGTATGTATGTATAAAGAAAGAAAAAAAAACCACGGTTAGGTGGTATATACAATTATGGACGGGCTGCCGAGTGCCGACACAGAGGTAGCCACAGCCGTGAACTACCGCACTGTACTGTGTCTGCTGCTAATATATAGACTGGTTGATAAAGAGATAGTATACTCGTAACTAGTATGTATGTATAAAGAAAGAAAAAAAAACCACGGTTAGGTGGTATATACAATTATGGACGGGCTGCCGAGTGCCGACACAGAGGTAGCCACAGCCGTGAACTACCGCACTGTACTGTGTCTGCTGCTAATATATAGACTGGTTGATAAAGAGATAGTATACTCGTAACTAGTATGTATGTATAAAGAAAGAAAAAAAAACCACGGTTAGGTGGTATATACAATTATGGACGGGCTGCCGAGTGCCGACACAGAGGTAGCCACAGCCGTGAACTACCGCACTGTACTGTGTCTGCTGCTAATATATAGACTGGTTGATAAAGAGATAGTATACTCGTAACTAGTATGTATGTATAAAGAAAGAAAAAAAAACCACGGTTAGGTGGTATATACAATTATGGACGGGCTGCCGAGTGCCGACACAGAGGTAGCCACAGCCGTGAACTACCGCACTGTACTGTGTCTGCTGCTAATATATAGACTGGTTGATAAAGAGATAGTATACTCGTAACTAGTATGTATGTATAAAGAAAGAAAAAAAAACCACGGTTAGGTCACTGGTATATACAATTATGGACGGGCTGCCGAGTGCCGACACAGAGGTAGCCACAGCCGTGAACTACCGCACTGTACTGTGTCTGCTGCTAATATAGACTGGTTGATAAAGAGATAGTATACTACTAATATTATATACTGGTGGTCAGGTCACTGGTCACTAGTCACACTGGCAGTGGCACTCCTGCAGCAAAAGTGTGCACTGTTTAATTTTAATATAATATTATGTACTCCTGGCTCCTGCTATAACCTATAACTGGCACTGCAGTAGTGCTCCCCAGTCTCCCCCACAATTATAAGCTGTGTGAGCTGAGCAGTCAGACAGATATATAATATATAGATGATGCAGCACACTGGCCTGAGCCTGAGCAGTGCACACAGATATGGTATGTGACTGACTGAGTCACTGTGTGTATCGCTTTTTTCAGGCAGAGAACGGATATATTAAATAAACTGCACTGTGTGTCTGGTGGTCACTCACTATATAATATATTATGTACTCCTGGCTCCTGCTATAACCTATAACTGGCACTGCAGTAGTGCTCCCCAGTCTCCCCCACAATTATAAGCTGTGTGAGCTGAGCAGTCAGACAGATATATATAATATTATATATAGATAATAGATGATGCAGCACACTGGCCTGAGCCTGAGCAGTGCACACAGATATGGTATGTGACTGAGTCACTGTGTGCTGTGTATCGCTTTTTTCAGGCAGAGAACGGATTATATTATGTACTCCTGGCTCCTGCTATAACCTATAACTGGCACTGCAGTAGTGCTCCCCAGTCTCCCCCACAATTATAAGCTGTGTGAGCTGAGCAGTCAGACAGATATATATAATATTATATATAGATAATAGATGATGCAGCACACTGGCCTGAGCCTGAGCAGTGCACACAGATATGGTATGTGACTGAGTCACTGTGTGCTGTGTATCGCTTTTTTCAGGCAGAGAACGGATTATAAATAAAAGTGGTGGTCACTGGTCACTATCAGCAAAACTCTGCACTGTACACTACTGAGTACTCCTAATGCTCCCCAAAATTAGTAAATCAAGTGTCTCTCTAATCTATTCTAATTCTAAACGGAGAGGACGCCAGCCACGTCCTCTCCCTATCAATCTCAATGCACGTGTGAAAATGGCGGCGACGCGCGGCTCCTTATATAGAATCCGAGTCTCGCGATAGAATCCGAGCCTCGCGAGAATCCGACAGCGTCATGATGACGTTCGGGCGCGCTCGGGTTAACCGAGCAAGGCGGGAAGATCCGAGTCGCTCGGACCCGTGAAAAAAAACATGAAGTTCTGGCGGGTTCGGATTCAGAGAAACCGAACCCGCTCATCTCTACTTATAATTGTGGGGGAGACTGGGGAGCACTACTGCAGTGCCAGTTATAGGTTATAGCAGGAGCCAGGAGTACATAATATATTATATAGTGAGTGACCACCAGACACACAGTGCAGTTTATTTAATATATCCGTTCTCTGCCTGAAAAAAGCGATACACACAGTGACTCAGTCAGTCACATACCATATCTGTGTGCACTGCTCAGGCTCAGGCCAGTGTGCTGCATCATCTATATATATTATATATCTGTCTGACTGCTCAGCTCACACAGCTTATAATTGTGGGGGAGACTGGGGAGCACTACTGCAGTGCCAGTTATAGGTTATAGCAGGAGCCAGGAGTACATAATATTATATTAAAATTAAACAGTGCACACTTTTGCTGCAGGAGTGCCACTGCCAGTGTGACTAGTGACCAGTGACCTGACCACCAGTATATAATATTAGTAGTATACTATCTCTTTATCAACCAGTCTATATTAGCAGCAGACACAGTACAGTGCGGTAGTTCACGGCTGTGGCTACCTCTGTGTCGGCACTCGGCAGCCCGTCCATAATTGTATATACCAGTGACCTAACCGTGGTTTTTTTTTCTTTCTTTATACATACATACTAGTTACGAGTATACTATCTCTTTATCAACCAGTCTATATATTAGCAGCAGACACAGTACAGTGCGGTAGTTCACGGCTGTGGCTACCTCTGTGTCGGCACTCGGCAGCCCGTCCATAATTGTATATACCATTGACCTAACCGTGGTTTTTTTTTCTTTCTTTATACATACATACTAGTTACGAGTATACTATCTCTTTATCAACCAGTCTATATATTAGCAGCAGACACAGTACAGTGCGGTAGTTCACGGCTGTGGCTACCTCTGTGTCGGCACTCGGCAGCCCGTCCATAATTGTATATACCAGTGACCTAACCGTGTTTTTTTTTTCTTTCTTTATACATACATACTAGTTACGAGTATACTATCTCTTTATCAACCAGTCTATATATTAGCAGCAGACACAGTACAGTGCGGTAGTTCACGGCTGTGGCTACCTCTGTGTCGGCACTCGGCAGCCCGTCCATAATTGTATATACCACCTAACCGTGGTTTTTTTTTCTTTCTTTATACATACATACTAGTTACGAGTATACTATCTCTTTATCAACCAGTCTATATATTAGCAGCAGACACAGTACAGTGCGGTAGTTCACGGCTGTGGCTACCTCTGTGTCGGCACTCGGCAGCCCGTCCATAATTGTATATACCACCTAACCGTGGTTTTTTTTTCTTTCTTTATACATACATACTAGTTACGAGTATACTATCTCTTTATCAACCAGTCTATATATTAGCAGCAGACACAGTACAGTGCGGTAGTTCACGGCTGTGGCTACCTCTGTGTCGGCACTCGCAGCCCGTCCATAATTGTATATACCACCTAACCGTGGTTTTTTTTTCTTTCTTTATACATACATACTAGTTACGAGTATACTATCTCTTTATCAACCAGTCTATATATTAGCAGCAGACACAGTACAGTGCGGTAGTTCACGGCTGTGGCTACCTCTGTGTCGGCACTCGGCAGCCCGTCCATAATTGTATATACCACCTAACCGTGGTTTTTTTTTCTTTCTTTATACATACATACTAGTTACGAGTATACTATCTCTTTATCAACCAGTCTATATATTAGCAGCAGACACAGTACAGTGCGGTAGTTCACGGCTGTGGCTACCTCTGTGTCGGCACTCGGCAGCCCGTCCATAATTGTATATACCACCTAACCGTGGTTTTTTTTTCTTTCTTTATACATACATACTAGTTACGAGTATACTATCTCTTTATCAACCAGTCTATATATTAGCAGCAGACACAGTACAGTGCGGTAGTTCACGGCTGTGGCTACCTCTGTGTCGGCACTCGGCAGCCCGTCCATAATTGTATATACCACCTAACCGTGGTTTTTTTTTCTTTCTTTATACATACATACTAGTTACGAGTATACTATCTCTTTATCAACCAGTCTATATATTAGCAGCAGACACAGTACAGTGCGGTAGTTCACGGCTGTGGCTACCTCTGTGTCGGCACTCGGCAGCCCGTCCATAATTGTATACTAGTATCCAATCCATCCATCTCCATTGTTTACCTGAGGTGCCTTTTAGTTGTGCCTATTAAAATATGGAGAACAAAAATGTTGAGGTTCCAAAATTAGGGAAAGATCAAGATCCACTTCCACCTCGTGCTGAAGCTGCTGCCACTAGTCATGGCCGAGACGATGAAATGCCAGCAACGTCGTCTGCCAAGGCCGATGCCCAATGGCATAGTACAGAGCATGTCAAAACCAAAACACCAAATATCAGTAAAAAAAGGACTCCAAAACCTAAAATAAAATTGTCGGAGGAGAAGCGTAAACTTGCCAATATGCCATTTACCACACGGAGTGGCAAGGAACGGCTGAGGCCCTGGCCTATGTTCATGGCTAGTGGTTCAGCTTCACATGAGGATGGAAGCACTCAGCCTCTCGCTAGAAAACTGAAAAGACTCAAGCTGGCAAAAGCACCGCAAAGAACTGTGCGTTCTTTGAAATCCCAAATCCACAAGGAGAGTCCAATTGTGTCGGTTGCGATGCCTGACCTTCCCAACACTGGACGTGAAGAGCATGCGCCTTCCACCATTTGCACGCCCCCTGCAAGTGCTGGAAGGAGCACCCGCAGTCCAGTTCCTGATAGTCAGATTGAAGATGTCAGTGTTGAAGTACACCAGGATGAGGAGGATATGGGTGTTGCTGGCGCTGGGGAGGAAATTGACCAGGAGGATTCTGATGGTGAGGTGGTTTGTTTAAGTCAGGCACCAGGGGAGACACCTGTTGTCCGTGGGAGGAATATGGCCGTTGACATGCCAGGTGAAAATACCAAAAAAATCAGCTCTTCGGTGTGGAGGTATTTCACCAGAAATGCGGACAACAGGTGTCAAGCCGTGTGTTCCCTTTGTCAAGCTGTAATAAGTAGGGGTAAGGACGTTAACCACCTCGGAACATCCTCCCTTATACGTCACCTGCAGCGCATTCATAATAAGTCAGTGACAAGTTCAAAAACTTTGGGTGACAGCGGAAGCAGTCCACTGACCAGTAAATCCCTTCCTCTTGTAACCAAGCTCACGCAAACCACCCCACCAACTCCCTCAGTGTCAATTTCCTCCTTCCCCAGGAATGCCAATAGTCCTGCAGGCCATGTCACTGGCAATTCTGACGAGTCCTCTCCTGCCTGGGATTCCTCCGATGCATCCTTGCGTGTAACGCCTACTGCTGCTGGCGCTGCTGTTGTTGCCGCTGGGAGTCGATGGTCATCCCAGAGGGGAAGTCGTAAGCCCACTTGTACTACTTCCAGTAAGCAATTGACTGTTCAACAGTCCTTTGCGAGGAAGATGAAATATCACAGCAGTCATCCTACTGCAAAGCGGATAACTGAGTCCTTGACAACTATGTTGGTGTTAGACGTGCGTCCGGTATCCGCCGTTAGTTCACAGGGAACTAGACAATTTATTGAGGCAGTGTGCCCCCGTTACCAAATACCATCTAGGTTCCACTTCTCTAGGCAGGCGATACCGAGAATGTACACGGACGTCAGAAAAAGACTCACCAGTGTCCTAAAAAATGCAGTTGTACCCAATGTCCACTTAACCACGGACATGTGGACAAGTGGAGCAGGGCAGGGTCAGGACTATATGACTGTGACAGCCCACTGGGTAGATGTATGGACTCCCGCCGCAAGAACAGCAGCGGCGGCACCAGTAGCAGCATCTCGCAAATGCCAACTCTTTCCTAGGCAGGCTACGCTCTGTATCACCGCTTTCCAGAATACGCACACAGCTGAAAACCTCTTACGGCAACTGAGGAAGATCATCGCGGAATGGCTTACCCCAATTGGACTCTCCTGTGGATTTGTGGCATCGGACAACGCCAGCAATATTGTGTGTGCATTAAATATGGGCAAATTCCAGCACGTCCCATGTTTTGCACATACCTTGAATTTGGTGGTGCAGAATTTTTAAAAAAACGACAGGGGCGTGCAAGAGATGCTGTCGGTGGCCAGAAAAATTGCGGGACACTTTCGGCGTACAGGCACCACGTACAGAAGACTGGAGCACCACCAAAAACTACTGAACCTGCCCTGCCATCATCTGAAGCAAGAAGTGGTAACGAGGTGGAATTCAGCCCTCTATATGCTTCAGAGGTTGGAGGAGCAGCAAAAGGCCATTCAAGCCTATACAATTGAGCACGATATAGGAGGTGGAATGCACCTGTCTCAAGTGCAGTGGAGAATGATTTCAACGTTGTGCAAGGTTCTGATGCCCTTTGAACTTGCCACACGTGAAGTCAGTTCAGACACTGCCAGCCTGAGTCAGGTCATTCCCCTCATCAGGCTTTTGCAGAAGAAGCTGGAGGCATTGAAGAAGGAGCTAAAAGGGAGCGATTCCGCTAGGCATGTGGGACTTGTGGATGCAGCCCTTAATTCGCTTAACAAGGATTCACGGGTGGTCAATCTGTTGAAATCAGAGCACTACATTTTGGCCACCGTGCTCGATCCTAGATTTAAAGCCTACCTTGGATCTCTCTTTCCGGCAGACACAGGTCTGCTGGGGTTGAAAGACCTGCTGGTGACAAAATTGTCAAGTCAAGCGGAACGCGACCTGTCAACATCTCCTCCTTCACATTCTCCCGCAACTGGGGGTGCGAGGAAAAGGCTCAGAATTCCGAGCCCACCCGCTGGCGGTGATGCAGGGCAGTCTGGAGCGACTGCTGATGCTGACATCTGGTCCGGACTGAAGGACCTGACAACGATTACGGACATGTCGTCTACTGTCACTGCATATGATTCTCTCAACATTGATAGAATGGTGGAGGATTATATGAGTGACCGCATCCAAGTAGGCACGTCACACAGTCCGTACTTATACTGGCAGGAAAAAGAGGCAATTTGGAGGCCCTTGCACAAACTGGCTTTATTCTACCTAAGTTGCCCTCCCACAAGTGTGTACTCCGAAAGAGTGTTTAGTGCCGCCGCTCACCTTGTCAGCAATCGGCGTACGAGGTTACATCCAGAAAATGTGGAGAAGATGATGTTCATTAAAATGAATTATAATCAATTCCTCCGCGGAGACATTGACCAGCAGCAATTGCCTCCACAAAGTACACAGGGAGCTGAGATGGTGGATTCCAGTGGGGACGAATTGATAATCTGTGAGGAGGGGGATGTACACGGTGATATATCGGAGGGTGAAGATGAGGTGGACATCTTGCCTCTGTAGAGCCAGTTTGTGCAAGGAGAGATTAATTGCTTCTTTTTTGGGGGGGGTCCAAACCAACCCGTCATATCAGTCACAGTCGTGTGGCAGACCCTGTCACTGAAATGATGGGTTGGTTAAAGTGTGCATGTCCTGTTTTGTTTATACAACATAAGGGTGGGTGGGAGGGCCCAAGGACAATTCCATCTTGCACCTCTTTTTTCTTTTCTTTTTCTTTGCATCATGTGCTGATTGGGGAGGGTTTTTTGGAAGGGACATCCTGCGTGACACTGCAGTGCCACTCCTAGATGGGCCCGGTGTTTGTGTCGGCCACTAGGGTCGCTAATCTTACTCACACAGTCAGCTACCTCATTGCGCCTCTTTTTTTCTTTGCGTCATGTGCTGTTTGGGGAGGGTTTTTTGGAAGGGACATCCTGCGTGACACTGCAGTGCCACTCCTAGATGGGCCCGGTGTTTGTGTCGGCCACTAGGGTCGCTAATCTTACTCACACAGCTACCTCATTGCGCCTCTTTTTTTCTTTGCGTCATGTGCTGTTTGGGGAGGGTTTTTTGGAAGGGCCATCCTGCGTGACACTGCAGTGCCACTCCTAGATGGGCCCGGTGTTTGTGTCGGCCACTAGGGTCGCTAATCTTACTCACACAGCGACCTCATTGCGCCTCTTTTTTTCTTTGCGTCATGTGCTGTTTGGGGAGGGTTTTTTGGAAGGGACATCCTGCGTGACACTGCAGTGCCACTCCTAGATGGGCCCGGTGTTTGTGTCGGCCACTAGGGTCGCTAATCTTACTCACACAGTCAGCTACCTCATTGCGCCTCTTTTTTTCTTTGCGTCATGTGCTGTTTGGGGAGGGTTTTTTGGAAGGGCCATCCTGCGTGACACTGCAGTGCCACTCCTAGATGGGCCCGGTGTTTGTGTCGGCCACTAGGGTCGCTAATCTTACTCACACAGCTACCTCATTGCGCCTCTTTTTTTCTTTGCGTCATGTGCTGTTTGGGGAGGGTTTTTTGGAAGGGCAATCCTGCGTGACACTGCAGTGCCACTCCTAGATGGGTCCGGTGTTTGTGTCGGCCACTTGGGTCGCTAATCTTACTCACACAGCTACCTCATTGCGCCTCTTTTTTTCTTTGCGTCATGTGCTGTTTGGGGAGGGTTTTTTGGAAGGGACATCCTGCGTGACACTGCAGTGCCACTCCTAGATGGGCCCGGTGTTTGTGTCGGCCACTAGGGTCGCTTATCTTACTCACACAGCGACCTCGGTGCAAATTTTAGGACTAAAAATAATATTGTGAGGTGTGAGGTATTCAGAATAGACTGAAAATGAGTGTAAATTATGGTTTTTGAGGTTAATAATACTTTGGGATCAAAATGACCCCCAAATTCTATGATTTAAGCTGTTTTTTAGTGTTTTTGGAAAAAAACACCCGAATCCAAAACACACCCGAATCCGACAAAAAAAATTCGGTGAGGTTTTGCCAAAACGCGTTCGAACCCAAAACACGGCCGCGGAACCGAACCCAAAACCAAAACACAAAACCCGAAAAATTTCAGGCGCTCATCTCTAATGTGTATGTGGCACTTTGGGGGCATAACTGGCACTGTGGGGCATATCTGGCACTGTGGGCATATGTGTCTGTTACATGTGTTTGAGGTTTTTATTTTTGGGGGCCAATGATGGTGTAATTTCGTGCGAGACAGTCATTGCACCCTGTGCAGCAAGGCTATGTCCCTTTTTTGTTATGCCATGCCCATTTTTTTGGGCCCGCCCCGCAGCGCATGCTATTATCCCACCTAGATAGATCACAAAAGCTTTTCAGCTTTCAAAGTAGATCACCGACTCCAAAAGTCTGCCTACCCCTGCCTTGTGCTATATGCTTATCTCCTTCAGTCTCATTAATCCCTTATACTCTCAATTCTCACAAATGTGTTTGTTGTTGATGTTTTATGATAAAATGTTGTTTATCTTGCTCTTCATTGATATTTTGGGCTTTTACGTTCTTTTCCTTCAAAGGGTCCTGGGGCATCTGTCATGCCCCGGTATTTACCACTATTTGTTGATAACCCTATATATAGGTTTAACCTATGATTATATCTTTACTACATTTGCGGATTGTCAATTTAGTCATTTGGACTACTAGCACATAGACCGTGCTTCTACTGTTTTTTGATGTATTCCCCATGTCTTGTCTATGTATGTCTCCCTCCCCCTATGTCCCCTCATGTTTTCTCCCACCCAGGTCAACCACTCTAAGACTGCGACAATTTCCTATCCTACCAGATGATGTCAATCTACACCCTGACATCTATGACTGAATTGAAAATAGGATCCTTCAATGTTGGTTGCATACACTCCCCGGCAAAACGCTGTAAGGTTTTGTTATACAATCTATTAGTGATGAGCGGGTTCGGTTCGTCGGAATCCGAACCCCCCCGAACTTCACCCTTTTTACACGGGTCCGAGGCAGACTCGGATCCTCCCGCCTTGCTCAGTTAACCCGAGCGCGCCCGAACGTCATCATTCCGCTGTCGGATTCTCGCGAGATTCGGATTCTATATAAAGCCGCGCGTCGCCGCCATTTTTCACTCGTGCTTTGGAAATGATAGTGAGAGGACGTGGCTGGCGTCCTCTCACTTTGTTTCAGGGGGCTGCATTGCAAATATCTTTATTCTGGGGACCAGCAGTATTATAGGAGGAGTACAGTGCAGAGTTTTGCTGACCAGTGACCACCAGTATTATACGTTGTCTGCCTGAAAAAAGCTCCATATCTGTGCTCAGTGTGCTGCATATACTGTATCTGTGCTCACACTGCTTTATTGTGGGGACTCGGGACCAGCAGTATTATATAGGAGTACAGTGCAGAGTTTTGCTGACCAGTTACCACCAGTATTATATGTTGTCTGCCTGAAAAACGCTCCATATCTGTGCTGAGTGTGCTGCATATATCTGTGCTCACACCGCTTGTGGGTACTGGGGACCACCAGTATATTGCTCACACTGCTTTATTGTGGGGACTGGGGACCAGCAGTATTATATAGGAGGAGTACAGTGCAGAGTTTTGCTGACCAGTGACCACCAGTATTATACGTTGTCTGCCTGAAAAACGCTCCATATCTGTGCTCAGTGTGCTGCATATATCTGTGCTCACACTGCTTTATTGTGGGGACTGGGGACCACCAGTATATTATATAGGAGGAGTACAGTGCAGAGTTTTGCTGACCAGTGACCACCAGTATTATACGTTGATATGTTACTGGCATATAATACCACACATTAAAATATATAGAAGTAAAATAGGGAAAGATCAAGATCCACTTCCACCTCGTGCTGAAGCTGCTGCCACTAGTCATGTCCGAGACGATGAAAAGCCATCAACGTCGTCTGCCAAGGCCGATGCACAATGTCATAATAGAGAGCATGTAAAATAAAAAAAAACAAAGCTCAGTAAAATGACCCAAAAATCTAAATCAAAATCGTCTGAGGAGAAGCGTAAACTTGGTGTCAAGCCGTGTGTTGCCTTTGTCAAGCTGTAATAAGTAGGGATAAGGACGTTAACCACCTAGGAACATCCTCCCTTATACGTCACCTGGAGCGCATTCATCAGAAGTCAGTGACAAGTTCAAAAACTTTGGATGACAGCGGAAGCAGTCCACTGACCACTAAATCCCTTACTCTTGTAACCAAGCTCCTGCAAACCACACCACCAACTCCCTCAGTGTCAATTTCCTCCTTAGACAGGAAAGCCAATAGTCTTGCAGGCCATGTCACTGGCAAGTCTGACGAGTCCTCTCCTGCCTGGGATTCCTCCGATGCATCCTTGAGTGGAACGCCTACTGCTGCTGGCGCTGCTGTTGTTGCTACTGGGAGTCGATCGTCATCCCAGAGGGGAAGTCGGAAGACCACTTGTACTACTTCAAGTATGCAATTGACTGTCCAATAGTCCTTTGCGAGGAAGATGAAATATCACAGCAGTCATCCTGCTGCAAAGCGGATAACTCAGGCCTTGGCAGCCTGGGTGGTGAGAAACGTGTTTCCAGTATTCACCGTTAATTCAGAGGCAACTAGAGACTTGATTGAGGTACTGTGTCCCCGGTACCAAATACCATCTAGGTTCCATTTCTCTAGGCAGGCGATACCGAAAATGTACACAGACATCAGAAAAAGAGTCACCAGTGTCCTAAAAAATGCAGTTGTACCCAATGTCCACTTAACCACGGACATGTGGACAAGTGGAGCAGGGCAGACTCAGGATTTGATGACTGTGACAGCCCACTGGGTAGATGTATTGCCTCCCACAGCAAGAACAGCGGCGGCACCAGTAGCAGCATCTCGCAAACGCCAACTCGTTCCTAGGCAGGCTACGCTTTATATCACCACTTTCCATAAGAGGCACACAGCCGACAACCTCTTACGGAAACTGAGGAACATCATTGCAGAATGGCTTACCCCAATTGGACTCTCCTGGGGATTTGTGACATCGGACAACACCACCAATATTGTGCGTGCATTACATCTGGGCAAATTCCAGCACGTCCCATGTTTTGCACATAAATTGGATTTGGTGGGACAGAATTATTTAAAAAACGACAGGGGCGTGCAAGAGATGCTGTCGGTGGCCCAAAGAATTGTGGGCCACTTTCGGCATTCAGCCACCGCGTGCCGAAGACTGGAGCACCAGAAAACAGTCCTGAACCTGCCCTGCCATCATCTGAAGCAAGAGGTGGTAACGAGGTGGAATTCAACCCTCTATATGCTTCAGAGGATGGAGGAGCAGCAAAAGGCCATTCAAGCCTATACATCTGCCTACGATATAGGCAAAGGAGGGGGAATGCACCTTACTCAAGCGCAGTGGAGAATGATTTCAACGTTGTGCAAGGTTCTGCAACCCTTCGAACTTGCCACACGTGAAGTCAGTTCAGACACTGCCAGCTTGAGTCAGGTCATTCCCCCCATCAGGCTTTTGCAGAAGAATAATACAACAAAAATCTGGGCGCTGACAATAATTACTATGATATTAATTATCACTGATTTAAGACTGCTGCTTCACCAAGAGGTCACTGCCAACCTCACAAAAAGTTCCAAAAAATATATATACAAAAATGAAGCGCTGTCCAAATCAATATATATTTAAAACATATAACATTTATTTGACAAATACAAAACAAACATATATCACACGGCCGGTGTTATTCTAATTCACTTAAAACATATATATTAAATATTATTATAGCCACTCCGGGGTTAATATGCTTAATTAGTGCACTATATGTTAGTAGCCATTTGATCATGCCTTAAATGGAAAGCTTGAAAACATCAATAAAAGTTCAAGGTATAGAACTCATTCAGCTAATAAAAATGTATCTATAAAGCGACCTATAGGCTTCCACAGATGTGGGAAAGATAGATGTGAGACCTGTAAGTTCACTGAAAAAAAGTATACCACTGTAAAATCATTTGTTACGAATGAATGTTTTAATATCAAGGATTTTATCAATTGTAGCTCCAGCTACGTGATATATGTATTAACCTGTGGTTGCGGTAAACAGTATGTGGGACGCACCACAAGGACCCTACATACGAGATTTATGGAACATAAACGGAATATCACCAAAAATCTGAAATCTCATTGTTTGTCAAACCATGTATCAAATTGTACAGAGGGCTCACTAGATAAGATTAGAATTATGGGTATTGAACAAATTGGGGTGACACAGAGAGGGGGTGATCGCTTCAATATGTTATGTAGGCGTGAAGCCTTCTGGAGATTCAGACTATGCACATTAAAGCCACAAGGACTAAATGATACAGTGGAATTAAATAATATATAAATAATATATGAATAAAATAATATCTAATTAAATAATATATGAATTGAATAATTGGATATAAAGATGAAGAGAAAGGGTTAATTAAATAAATAAATAAATAAATAATTAAACGAAATAGTAATGATATATGAATTAATTAATTGGCTATTTGATGGCTAATTGTCTTTTGTTATCTTTCTGCTCTCTATTTGGTATACGTATATGATAGTTATCTCGAGAGAACTCTTTTCTTATACATGTGAGATATTAGTGTATCATATCATATTATATGTATACATATCTTCTTCCTTTAAATAATTACTTCCCTATGTAGTTTTGCATATATAGGTATATGGATACTTACATATAGATATATATGCGCAGTTTGTATGTATGTGCACATGTATTAATATTAATATATGTCTTTAGAGACATATGTCATTTATTATAGATAAAGCCATATAAGCCTCTAAGTATATTATTTCATTTAATGCATTAATTGTTAATTATTGATTTATTTTTATACTAATCTTTCCATTTATTTGTATTTTGTATTTTTTTTTAAATTATCTAAAAATAATTATAATTATTTTTAAATATATATATAGTTTTTAGGATAGGTAGGACATATCAGCGGTGTCGAGAATTACTTTGATGTTTGATATATAGTCTAATCATATACAGTCTTATAGTTGTTTGGTATATTTATGTCTGTCCTTTTTTTATAAATGCCACTCATAGAAGGTCCTTCATAACGGGGAAATAACTGTATAAATGGCTAATTTAAACAGGAAAGGACATTATGATAACCACGGAAACCAATGATGGAACGCATGATTGAAACGCACGGAGTGCGCATGCGCAAATTACGGAAACAGGAAAGGGAAGGAGACGTTTGTTTCCTGTTAAATATCGAGCGGGGTAACCCAGTACTATTCATTCATTCTCTCTGAGGAAGCCGCCGAGACGGAAACAGGCGGAGAAACGCATTAGAGGAGTGCTATCCTCGGCTGGGATCATTGGCTGTCACTTTGCTGTTCGCAAGCAGCACCACAAGCGTGAGGACCGGCCGTGAGCATAAGGAGTGAGACGTCACCCCGGCAAATTAACATCCAGGTCTGAAGACACGCCAGGTTGCTGTGTAGTAAGCGTGGCCACGCTGGACTGCTAAGTATACTATCACTATTCAAAGCTGTTACAGTGGATATCGGAATAAAGGGATTCCTGCATTAACCCGCTTTATACTAACAAGCTATGTGCTTTGCACTTCATCAAATTTTTATTAGCTGAATGAGTTCTATACCTTGAACTTTTATTGATGTTTTCAAGCTTTCCATTTAAGGCATGATCAATGGCTACTAACATACAGTGCACTTATTAAGCATATTAACCCCGGAGTGGCTATAATAATATTTAATTTATATGTTTTAAGTGAATTAGAATAACACCGGCCGTGTGATATATGTTTGTTTTGTATTTGTCAAATAAATGTTATATGTTTTAAATATATATTGATTTGGACAGCGCTTCATTTTTGTATATATATTTTGCAGAAGAAGCTGGAGACATTGAAGGAGGAGCTAAAACAGAGCGATTCCGCTAGGCATGTGGGACTTGTGGATGGAGCCCTTAATTCGCTTAACTAGGATTCACAGGTGGTCAATCTGTTGAAATCAGAGCACTACATTTTGGGTACTGTGCTCGATCCTAGATTTAAAACCTACGTTGTATCTCTCTTTCCGGCAGACACAAGTCTGCAGAGGTTCAAAGACCTGCTGGTGAGAAAATTGTCAAGTCAAGCGGAACGTGACCCGTCAACAGCTCCTCCTTCACATTCTCCCGCAACTGGGGGTGCGAGCAAAATGCTAAGAATTCCGAGCCCACCCGCTGGCGGCGATGCAGGGCAGTGATAAAGCCGAATATTTATCTTACGTAAAACCCTCTAAAAGGTGGAAGAACACAGTACGCTATTGGCGTATGGTATACCGTAAGGGTACGCACGTTGCGTAACAATCGCTTAGCCGTAGTCGAGACGCTCGAGCGTCACGTTCGCTTACGGCCAAGAGATCACAGGCAGGCACGCTATAGGCTGCCGACTAACGTAATGATACGCTATTAGCGTAGCGGACGCTTGGGACCACGAGGAGATCACCAGCGGCGCAGACTCTCACAATGTTAAACCTTTATAACTATACCATAAACAATGTACTTATACAGTAAACCCTTGTGCAGTGATAAGGTGAAAATGCAACACAGTGTAACCTTGTTTGCACTAAAGCTGTTTGAGCGATAGAGACGCTCCTATTACCCACTGCAATATAATGAACACACACACCATACCGGTCTAAGGGTCTAACGCCTTTTAAGGAAATGAATGAACGTTCAAAAAGAATAATACAATACAAGTCATACACTACCAATATAACATAGACTACCTAACCAGATAACTACACATGAAATACAATAGCAGTACAATAACAATATAAGAGAAACGAGAGAGAAAAGGGAGAAGAGAGAGAGAGAGATATATGGCTCACAATAACAAGAAAGACAATATGATTGCGGAGAAAACTTACGCACAAAGGGAAACAATCGCATGCGCCTCCTGGATATCCAGCTCCCGATTATCAGCAATGAGAACCGTTGAAGAGAAGAGAGAGCTGGCCCAGATCGGCTTGTCCTTTTATACCCTACACATAATACAGTACAATGGTCCCTATATTCTTATTGTTCATGGACACAGGAATTCCTCTTCGCATTATAACAAAAGGTCATAGGTTGATTCATACAGGTGGGCTGTGACTATTTCCAACTGCTCAGGTGGGTGGGAAACTAGGTTTCCCGCCGCATGGATAATAAAGTGCAAATATAGTAAAAGTCCATAAACTTCTTATGTCCATAACTATTCGCACGAGCGAGTTATCCGCTTCAAACCAACACTGGAATATTGCTAATTAAATACTCTTCCGATGGATACTAAACACCACTGTATAACCCTTGTCTGACCCTTTGTATCAAACAAAGAGGGATCTCTTTGTCTATGAACATGCTACATTAACTAAACTTTCAGATTCTATCAAAGAGACCATGATCTACAAAATACATTATATGGTTAAAATATGTAACGATTGAGTCGCCCGCTAGACGCATACAAACTCTACCGTAAATGCGCATACCGTGCGCCTGCGGGTGCACGCAACAGCGAGTATGCGCACGCACAGGAGAGCTCATGCACACGCAGCGGGGACACGCATGAGGTGCAAATATGGCAGTGTGTAGCGTGATATTTTTCTGACTTTGACAGTCCACCCTTTGGCAGTCAACAATAACTGCCACTTTCTAAAACATTTCAAAAAGAGAAAAATATATGTCATATATAATACATTTCTATGATTGGGTAGGGGAGGAGAGGAGAAGGTAGGAAAAGGGTATGACCTAGTGAGATAGCAGAAGCATGTGTGTATGAATCCATGTTTTGGGGGGTCATGTATCATCGTGCCGTACGTGTTTTAGATCAAGCTTCGAGGTATTGCGAAGTATACATTTGAATTCCTTCTTATCCCGTGGTACGGGTCTGTGGATGGGCTGTCAAACTTTACCGAGCTCTTTTCGGCTTTTGGTTGCAACAAAATGGGGGAGCACATTTTAGTTGATGATACATGAATGGGGGAATATGTGAATGCTGATATCTGTGCCGGTATTCCCTATCGACTATGTGTGTCTTTACCTGAAGGTTGTAGAGATGAAGATAAGAAACAATTATGGTAAATGCAGTGGTATTCTATGTGAGGTTAATATGCATTTGTTGATTGAAGTCTTGTCTGGTGTCTGTTGACTGCAGTCTTCTTTGGGCTTTTGTCAAAAGTGCAAGCAAAAGCTTTGTCAATGTCCATAGACTTACAAAAAGTGTTGGGCTAGCGTAGATTTTAACGTTACTAGGGATAAGGGGGTCTATGGCATAGTTCATCAGTTGTCTGTGTACAAGGTTGTCAAAACTTCTTCTTTAGTCCATCTGTTGTCTGTATACCGGGTCATCAAATTCCTCTTCCATGCGGGTCTTTTTACCTTGGAGAAAAACGAGAAACAGGTGAAAGAAACGGACCGTGGAATCACATTTTCATCACAACATTGTCTCTATCGTTGGGTCATAAATCACATCAGTCGTTGTTATTACAGTATCTCCACTCCTTAAACTCATCACTCGGGCGCTACGTTTACACTTTGTTAAAGCCTGAACGCATCTAAATATCAAGCCAATCGATATGACAACACCCAGGATACATAGAAGAAACTTCCCTACATCCATTATGACTCCTTGAGCCCATTCTCCTAAACCAGAGAACCAATTTCGCGGGTTCAACCATGACACCCAACAGGTCAGCTCATTACCCACAGCGGCAAGGGTGAGATTGTGTCTCCTGCGGAATTCCCACTTTAATTGGAGAATGTCGTCCATCTTTTGGTCTATGACCTCGACCGGTTCCTCGGTGCTATTCGTGATATACGTGCAGCACTTTATTCCATACTGAGTTGCCAGGGTGACACAATATCCGCCCGTCACAGCTGTGAGATAATTGAGAATCGTCCTATGCTGAACCAGTTCTGTTTTATAAGCTTGGAGCTCCCTTCCAGTATACCTGAATGTGTCATCATACATTTCAGTGATATTGTCTAATAAATTTGCAAGCGCAGATATATATTTATAATTTATCACTCCTCTGGCGGTACGAGTGATATCTAACGCGATTAGGAATTGAATCCCGGTGGATTCACTGATCAGGTCAGAGGCCGGATGCTCTGTTCTCTCTATCAGGTGCCGTTTAACGATGTGCTCGTAATGAGTGTGAGTATAAGGAGCTTGGGCACTGCGGTGAATATCTTTCATTTTAGTATGTGATACAGTCATTACTTCAGGCAGTACTTTTCCAATATAACATAACCCTTCTGAATTTGGGGCAAGCCACTTATACGCCTTCCTCCCGCATATGAAATATGCATCATCGGGGAGAACATATGGGACGGAGTAGGACATAACCATATTACACATTTTCCATATGAAATTTCCTAACCCTAATTCTCCCATCTGTTTACTACACGTATCAGTTTGTATGATATGTGCACAGTATCCTGGTGATACCTCTCCAACTCTCATGGTCCTACTTCCTAGGGTATACCTATATCGGAAATATTTTCCACTACCGGCTATGTGGCGTATAAGTTCTGTATCTGTTGGCATTCTATCGGCTCTGTATGAAAAGGTCATGGTTTGGTTATTCCATGACACTTCCCAATTTCCCGGCTTTCGGGGATTGGAAATGTTAAAACATACTAGGGATCTATCCACATGATATTGGTGGAGCTTCAAACTAGGATGACTGGAGATATTAAACCTCCTGTCCACCGGTCTCCCACCACTTAGCTCAAGTACCTCCCCTATAGTTAACGGGAAGGGCACTAATCCTGATTTGCTATGGCCTTGAGGTACTTGAGAGCATACCCAACAATCTGTCTGATTTAACACTTTACCCACTAAGGAGTGATAGTCACTCAATGGATGCCGGTCCATGTGGATATTAAAACTGGATTGGCATTTATTGATACACCCATCCTCAACTACACTGTCACAGAGCCTACAGATACAGTTCTCTTCAGCTAACAATCCTTCACAATGTTTACAAATAACATGGCTGCTAGATCGTTTCCGGTACTCGCCTTTGCTTGGTGATTGTGTTGCTATTGGAAATTTACACCTCCGTCTCAGTCATCAGAAACCCATTCTGGATCCTTTCTCGACCTCACTGGTAATCTCACCGAAACAGACTGCTCTGGTCAACATCAGGGTCAACATGAAAACACGGCTCACAGTCTCTCGAGGCGAGTCCATCTTACAGGAGGAGAAAAGGAGAAATTTGTAATGGGGGTACAGGAAAACAGTTTGAGGGGGAGAGAAACTTGTTACGATAATTAGTTCTCTAGTCTTGTTGTTCTTCTTGTTCTGCTGTCATCTCAAAGGTGCTGTCTCTCAGTCTTCTAAACATTCTGGTGATACAATATTTCTTCTAGCTCAGCGCTCTTTCTGTAAGGAGAATAAATCTTGCATTACCATTTGTCCAACTAATGTGTGACATACCATCTGTAACGTTATGAGATCATGAGAAAGAAGAGAGAGAAAACAAAAACAAAAGAGAGAGAGAGAGAACAATTCATATATGTATATATCACATAAATTAACAATAAACAGGAAAAAAACATTTTTTTTTTCAAACACATTTTTCAAACACTTTAAAACATTGTTCATCAGGCTGTCATATCTACATGTCCAATGGTTTCCTTGCGCAGTCCCTCCCACCAGCACCTCCATACTCCACCCTTTGTATCTGGCCAGGATACATTGATGTGGGTAGGTCATGCTGGGGTTTGGTAGACTTCTGCAAAGACCAAGTAGATATGCAATGTTTGAGTCCTACCAATAATCGTCAGAGATGGGGAGAGAAGAAAAAAAAAATATTTAACAGATACATTTACAACGTTTCACCCGGTCATTCCTGTGTCTTCAGGGAATGACCTCCCAATGTATTAACCGTTACCTCAGGCTTACCATCAGTCCTAATGATCACCTTGATTTGATTACCTTTCCTGATTGCATGTTACAGGTGCGGCCCAAACTCCTTCCTATGTGATCCCTGATTACAATTTGGTGTGTCATAACTTTGCTCATTTCTTTGTCTAGGGGGTTTATATGATTTTTGTGAATTTTTCGCTCTACAGTCTCGTGCCATGTGTCCTTGTCTATGACAAAAATAACAAGTTACCACATTTGACTTACCCACAGGGATCTGAGGCTTCTTTGTTTCCCTGTGCTTGCTGATGCTTTGCTCATGCCCAACAGCAGAGTCCCTTAATGCAGCTACTGATTTATCTCTCCAGTATGGATTGGTGATCTGTATCCTTGCTCTCAAAACTTCCTTTAAACCATCCATTAGCACAGATACTGCTACTTCTCTGTGCGGTGCGCTTGTTTCGATATTTTCTATACCCGTATACCTAGTCATGTCCTGTAATGCCCGGTGGAAATAATTAGAAGTACTTTCCCCTTCATTTTGTCTTATGGAGAAGATTTTGTTCCAGTCGACAATGGCTGGGAAATATACTTCTAACTGTTGGTTGATCTGCTTAATACATTCCTGATTGTGTTCCTCCGTACAAGGTACCTCCGTGTCTAATTTACAATCAGCAATAAATTTCGCAGGGTCAACACTGGAGGGCAAACATGCCCTCAGCACTGTCCGCCACTCTTTGTTGGTGGGTTCTGTGGAGTTTCCTAGTTCTTTAATAAATCTCTGACATGTAACTAGATCTTCCCTAGGATCAGGGAATTCAGACATAATTGCTCTCAATTCGGTCCGGGACCAGGGACAGCGCATTGCACTGTCCTTGACGGGAATGGTTCCCTGATCGTCAGTCTTCCCATTGGGGACTGTGATCACCCTGACAGGACTAAATTCAATTACATCACCTTGTTTTGGTCTTACAATATGGGGTACATTTGTTTGTGCGTGATATAAAACATTGTACGTACCTGTGGACACGACCTCACCTGACCCTCCGTTAGGGGGTTTGATTATTGCCTTTACCGATTTGGTCGCGTCCACCTGGATGTCTTGTGTGATGGCTGCTGGAAAAGGTGCCGACATCGTGCTGGGCTCACTTTCTTGCTTGTATTCCTGAGGGAAGTTTAACATGGGGTGCAACTTGCATAGGTTAATAGTTGTACATTTAACAGTATTACAATTATCATTGTTATGTTTATTACAATTATTCTTATCATCTATAATACAGTTGCTAAGTGCATTTTTATTGTACAACATTGTGCCTTTCTCCGCAACCATAATCCTCTCCATTGCCATATCTCTCCTCCCAAGATGAGAGTCAGATATGTCAGTTAACTCTCTTTGCATTTCACTTTCCTGTTGCCATACTTTTAAACAATCATAATGTTTGATCCGTCTCTTTGCTGATTTAATAAGACCTATCCTTCTCCTTAGATTCAGTAACACATCTGGGCTAAAGCTGCCTACTCTTGGGAACTTCTCCCCGTCATGTACAGTCATTCTTTCCCATTCATCACATAAAACCTCTGTGTGTGAACCGTATTTTTCACACATTACATACCTTGCCGACCCGATTGGTCGGTTTACTAAATCAACCCGAACCGAGGTTGATCGCCCCCTACCTGAACAACTGGCCCCCATAACTTGCAGGTGTTGCTTTCACTACCTCTGACCTTCAATCAGGGTCTTCAGCGAACCCTTACAAAAACCAAGATGTTCAGGATAGGCCGACGGTGGTGGTTTACCGAGTACCCCACTCACTCGCCCACGCCGACCAATACGCCCACACACTGCCTTAGCGCTGGCGTACTCGACCCAGGGCCCCTGCGACCTGAACCGCTATTTACTGGAACATGTGAGGGTGATCCGCAGAGCACTTACTCTTTCCAGGAACTATTGGTTGCTGGATAGTTCCTGAGTGACCAGCGAACCTCCCTTAAAATAAAAAAATTACACAAATCACGTTAGAATGTACAAATAGCATTTATGACCCCTTTCGTACGCAAATGGTACTGGGTCAAATTACTAACTAATGCACACAATTACGTGCGGTACAATCAGTCTGCACATAAGCAACTAATCTTATGTGCGGAGCGACCAGTGGAATTGAAAATTATGGCTGCGAATTCCTTCAGCCTGAGCTTCAATGGCCTATATGGGTTCTGCACCAACCCCCTGGGTTGTGCTCTTTACCTATTTATAGCGGACTTCCTTGTCTGCTGTACCTGGACCTCCTGGTCAATTCTGGACCTCCTGGTCTGTGCTACAGTAGACCTCCTGGTCTGCTATACTCTAATGCTCAAATTTTATGTTTAACAAGGGATGCCTCCCTAGCCACCATGCACGTCACTTACATGTATGTACCTCACGAGAACTCGAATTTCCTTTGGTTCAACCTCAAAAAATTGTAGAAACTTATATATGCAAACACTCACTCACCACATGTACACTTTACTTTTGTTTCTATTTCTATTTCTGCGCAGAAATTTCTTTCCTTTAGACCAGATGAGTCGTAAATTTAGAGAAGGATCTATTACTTTAAATTTCAGACACTAAAATTGACTTGGGCTATTTATCGCGTTGCCACCTTGTCGCCTGTTAAAATGACACTTATCGTGTGATTTGTTACGTGGGCGTACCCAGACGCTCCGTTGCGTAATATACGCTGCGTGCGTCGGCCTTTGGGTTGCGTACGCGAGTCTCAGTCTTTTGTTAGAGATACGTGTACGCAAGGCAGGTATCCACCGTAACACAATTAACACGTTTATCAATGTAGGTGATCCTCGATCATCTACCAAGCACCACACAAGTCTCTCCTTGTATTTTAGGCAAAGCTGTGTGCGTGTTTTACAAATTACCCCTTAAATGTATTACCTTTACTCTTTAACTACTGATAGCAACAAATCTTTCTTAGCCCATTAACAATTGTGAAATGGCAAACAGGAGAGTGATAAGAAAATACACGAATGAAAAGAAATGCAGATATATGCGTGCGTGCGTACGCAAGACAGAAATAAACAGTTTTAAAAGACACTAGCGTGTTGTTCTTACCTCCGGTTCCGGATTCCTTCAGCACCCTTTACTAAGCGAAGCAGACGCTTATCCAGACAGCACTACGAGGAATATGACCTCCCGCCCTTTGCTGATGGATAATGTCTGCTGAAATTACCTAGTGCAGATATGTGAAGGACGGACGAGCCGCCAATTGATAAAGCCGAATATTTATCTTACTTAAAACCCTCTAAAAGGTGGAAGAACACAGTACGCTATTGGCGTATGGTATACCGTAAGGGTACGCACGTGCGTAACAATCGCTTAGCCGTAGTCGAGACGCTCGAGCGTCACGTTCGCTTACGGCCAAGAGATCACAGGCAGGCACGCTATAGGCTGCCGACTAACGTAATGATACGCTATTAGCGTAGCGGACGCTTGGGACCACGAGGAGATCACCAGCGGCGCAGACGCTCACAATGTTAAACCTTTATAACTATACCATAAACAATGTACTTATACAGTAAACCCTTGTGCAGTGATAAGGTGAAAATGCAACACAGTGTAACCTTGTTTGCACTAAAGCTGTTTGAGCGATAGAGACGCTCCTATTACCCACTGCAATATAATGAACACACACACCATACCGGTCTAAGGGTCTAACGCCTTTTAAGGAAATGAATGAACGTTCAAAAAGAATAATACAATACAAGTCATACACTACCAATATAACATAGACTACCTAACCAGATAACTACACATGAAATACAATAGCAGTACAATAACAATATAAGAGAAACGAGAGAGAAAAGGGAGAAGAGAGAGAGAGAGATATATGGCTCACAATAACAAGAAAGACAATATGATTGCGGAGAAAACTTACGCACAAAGGGAAACAATCGCATGCGCCTCCTGGATATCCAGCTCCCGATTATCAGCAATGAGAACCGTTGAAGAGAATAGAGAGCTGGCCCAGATCGGCTTGTCCTTTTATACCCTACACATAATACAGTACAATGGTCCCTATATTCTTATTGTTCATTGGACACAGGAATTCCTCTTCGCATTATAACAAAAGGTCATAGGTTGATTCATACAGGTGGGCTGTGACTATTTCCAACTGCTCAGGTGGGTGGGAAACTAGGTTTTCCGCCGCATGGATAATAAAGTGCAAATATAGTAAAAGTCCATAAACTTCTTATGTCCATAACTATTTGCACGAGCGAGTTATCCGCTTCAAACCAACACCGGAATATTGCTAATTAAATACTCTTCCGATGGATACTAAACACCACTGTATAACCCCTGTCTGACCCTTCGTATCAAACAAAGAGGGATCTCTTTGTCTATGAACATGCTACATTAACTAAACTTTCAGATTCTATCAAAGAGACCATGATCTACAAAATACATTATATGGTTAAAATATGTAACGATTGAGTCGCCCGCTAGACGCATACAAACTCTACCGTAAATGCGCATACCGTGCGCCTGCGGGTGCACGCAACAGCGAGTATGCGCACGCACGGGAGAGCTCATGCACACGCAGCGGGGACATGCATGAGGTGCAAATATGGCAGTGTGTAGCGTGATATTTTTCTGACTTTGACAGCAGTCTGGAGCGAGTGCTGACATCTGGTCCGGACTGAAGGACCTGCCAACGATTACTGACATGTCGTCTACTGTCACTGCATATGATTCTGTCACCATTGAAAGAATGGTGGAGGATTATATGAGTGACCACATCCAAGTAGGTACGTCAGACAGTCCGTACGTATACTGGCAGGAAAAAAAGGCAATTTGGAGGCCCTTGCACAAACTGGCTTTATTTTACCTAAGTTGCCCCCCCCTCCAGTGTGTACTCCAAAAGAGTGTTTAGTGCAGCCGCTCACCTTGTCAGCAATCGGCGTACGAGATTACTTCCACAAAATGTGGAGAAGATGATGTTCATCAAAATGAATTATAATCAATTCCTCCGTGGAGACATTCACCAGCAGCAATTGCCTCCAGAAAGTTCAAAGGGACCTGAGATGGTGGATTCCAGTGGGGACGAATTAATAATCTGTGAGGAGGGGGATGTACACAGTGAAAGGGGTGAGGAATTGGACGATGAGGAGGAGGTGGACATCTTCCCTCTGTAGAGCCAGTTTGTGCAAGGAGAGAATGATTGCTTCTTTTTTGGTGGGGGCCCAAACCAACCAGTCATTTCAGTCACAGTCGTGTGGCAGACCCTGTCGCTGAAATGATGGGTACGTTAAAGTGTGCATGTGCTGTTTATACACCATAAGAGTGGGTGGGAGGGCCCAAGGACAATTCCATCTTGCCCCTCTTTTTTCTTTAATTTTTCTTTGCATCATGTGCTGTTTGGGGACTATTTTTTTGAAGTGCCATCCTGCCTGACACTGCAGTGCCACTCCTAGATGGGCCAGGTGTTTGTGTCGGCCACTTGGGTCGCTTAGCTTAGTCACACAGCTACCTCATTGCGCCTCTTTTTTTCTTTGCATCATGTGCTGTTTGGGGACTATTTTTTTTAAGTGCCATCCTGTCTGACACTACAGTGCCACTCCTAGATGGGCCAGGTGTTTGTGTCGGCCACTTGGGTCGCTTAGCTTAGTCACACAGCTACCTCTCTTTTTTTCTTTGCATCATGTGCTGTTTGGGGACTATTTTTTTGAAGTGCCATCCCGTCTGACACTGGACTGCCACTCCTAGATGGGCCAGGTGTTTGTGTCGGCCACTTGGGTCGCTTAGCTTAGTCATCCAGCGACCTCGGTGCAAATTTTAGGACTAAAAATAATATTGTGAGGTGTGAGGTGTTCAGAATAGACTGAAAATGAGTGTAAATTATGGTTATTGAGGTTAATAATACTAGGGGATTAAATTCTATGATTTAAGCTGTTTTTGAGAGTTTTTTGGAAAAAAACACCCGAATCCAAAACACACCCGAATCCGACAAAAAATTTTCAGGAAGGTTTTGCCAAAACGCGTCCGAATCCAAAACACGGCCGCGGAACCGAATCCAAAACCAAAACACAAAACCCAAAAAATTTCCAGTGCACATCACTACAATCTATAGATATTGCATGTCTTCAAGAAAAACATCTTCTACCCCAGAGATTTAAAAATTGCAAATGCTTAAGTGGAAACTTCTGGCATCCGCTCCGTAAAACTCAAAATCAAGGGGCGTTGTTCTCCTGGTTTCTAAATCGTTACCTATTGAAACATTGTCCATTCACTCTGACCCCAAAGGCACGTTCTTAATAGTCTCCTTTTCTTTGTTTAACACAAAATACACTCTTTGCTCAGTTTATGCACCCAACATTTATTCCATATCTTTCCTCCAGAAGCATATAAAACTACTACTCCCCTATATCTCTACTCTTATAATTCTGTGTGGCGATATTAATTTGACCGATCACCCTACTCTCGATAGATCTTCTTCCCGTAAGATACATGTGAAAAATCCTATGTTAGACATCCCCTTCTTATTAAAAACCCTTCAACTGGTTGATATATGGAGAGCCATACACCCCACTCAGAGAGAATACACTTGCTTTTCGGCAGCTCATCGCTCTCTATCTCGCATAGATTTTTTTCTTTATCTCATGCACCCTTTACCCCTGGTTCAAGATGCAAACATTAACCCTATCTTTCTTTCTGACCAAGTACTCATAACCTTTTCATTCTATACAAAGAAATAAATGTTCCCACATAGATCGTGGAGATTTCCTTCCTATCTCACTAGCTCCCCATAGTTTAAGGATCACTTTGATATAGCATGGAATGATTATCACTTACACAATAAAAATACCTTAGCTACTGATCCCTCTCTTTATTGGATGGCGGCTAAATCAGTGCTCGGAGGCTCCATTATGGCTTGTGAAGCCATTCTATGGAAGCAACACGCTACAAGAATCCCTGACAGAAGCTTATGCATCTTATATCCAATCCACCTCTACTACCAACCGTTCTAAATACCTTACTGCGAAAACTCTTCTTGTGGAATTACTACAAACTATGTTTGATAAGATGCAATTCTCCTCTCATTATCGATTTAACAAATTCAGTAATAAGACAAGTAAACTACTTACCAATATCCTAAATGGTACTAGGATTCCGATGACCATTAACCCTCTCAAATTAGAAAACGGATCTTACACCACTGCAAATGCACAAATCTCACAGGTTATGACTGACTTCTATACTGACATTTACTCCCCCCCTATTTCTACTCTTATCACTCCTCCTCTAACCTCTCCTATACTAGACCCACATAAACTAGAAGATATTTGGACACATGACACCTATTCACATCTACCTGCAGAATTTTCTGACTCCCTCACGGTACCTATCGCAATAGCTGAAATAAATAAGGCCATCAAATCCCTTAATCCTGCCAAGGCTCCTGGTTCTGATTGTTTCTCTGGGGACTTTTACAGACTATTCCTCAATAACCTTGCTCCTATCCTTGAATCGGTTTATAACTATATCTTAATGAATCATTCTCTCCCGTCACATTTCAATTCTGCCATTATCAAAGTGATTCCAAAACCGGGCCGAGATCTCTCTAACCCAGGGTCTTATCGTCCAATCTCGTTACTGAACTGTGATTATAAAATCTTAACAAAAATATTAGCAGACCATCTTATCCCTCTCCTCCCACATATAATCCATCAGGACCAGACAGGTTTTATTAAGGGCAGACACTCTGTTCTAGCAGCTACTCAAGCATTACACTCTGAAACACCTTCTGACTCCCCTAATCTTATTCTGACAATTGATGCCAAAAAGGCTTTTGACCTTGTCCATTGGCTACATTTGTTTGACACCATGTCCAAATTCAAAATCCCTGATCAATATATATCTTTCATTCAAACACTATATTCAGACTCTTCTTCACAAATAGCCTGCAATGGTTACTTTTCCCCTCCTTTTCCAATCCGAAAAGGCACGCGGCAAGGCTGTCCCCTTTCCCCCCTCCTTTTTGCCATTGCCCTAGACCCCCTCGCATTAGCTCTTCATTCGTCTACTGACCCCTACTGGCATCCCCCTAGCAGATACTGAATTGAAACTTGCTCTTTATGCTGATGACATTTTGCTTTTTGTGTAATCATGGATATTATATCCTCTTATGGACCCACTTCTGGCTTTAAGATCAATGTCAACAAATCTGAAATTCTCTCCATCACTACCCTTTCACCTCTGATATCCATGCACCCCACTTTGATTCAATTCACTATACAACCCTCTCATGCCATCTATGTATTTTAATCACCCAAGACCCCCACAAGATTTATAAAGCTAACTTCACACCCTTATTCACCAAAATTAAAAACACAATTAAATTCTTTGACTAAACTTCCTCTCTCACTTCTCGGTAGAGCGGCCATACTTAAAAGTATAATATTTCCAAAAGTTTTTTACTGTCTCCAAATGTTACCTTGCCCCCTACCAAAATCTGATATACAGCTCTTGAATTCAATTATGTTATCTTTCTTATGGTATGGTAAGAGACCCAGAATGCACATCTCTAAGGTAACCAGTCCTAATAGAAATGGTGGCCTAGGTATCCCGGACTTTTCCTTCTATCACTTGTCAATTAATTTTCGATACATTTCAGACTGGCTATTAAACAAATCAACTTACTCAGAACGTTCTCTTGACAGCTCCATTTTTGCCCTATTCTCACCAAGTGCCCTTTTACATACCCCATTACATCTTCTTCCTCCCCATGTCCTAAATCACATCCTCTTTAGAGGGACTTATGATGCTTGGATCCACATAAACAAAAATCCTGAACAGGGATCATACGATAACTCCGTTCATTCCTCTATGGGGCAATCCTAATTCCCCCCCCCCCCCCCCTCGCTTCTCAACACTTCCTTCTCACATTGGCGCAAACAAGGTTTAGATCTTGCCACCAAACTATTTGATCCTGGGGGGATTACACTGTCTTTTACTGTTTTACAGAAGATCTATGACATCCCCCAATCTAGTTTCTTTATGTACTTACAAACTCAACATTATATTGACTCCATTAAACTCTCTATTATCTCACCTTCTTCCCCAAACCCTTTGCTCCTACTGTTTCTGATATTGCACACCGGAGCCTACAAAACATCATTTCTATATAATCTACTGCATGACTCTTACGAGAAATCTCCTTTTTCTACTCTCTTATCATCTTGGAATTCAGAAATCCATTATTATGCTCTTCCCTTTTTCATCTCTCTCTCCCCCCTCATGTCTTGTCATTGTCCATCCTCCCCTTACAAAGTTAAATATTTCATCTTGTTGATACTTGATTCTTCACCGTATTGACTCCAGTTTTATCTTTCTCTCTGAATATTAGACTTGGTGAATACCTCTGTTTTCTTTACCTGTCCTTGACTTTGATATCTGTATACTATTACTGTTATACTGTACTTAAAATGTACAAAACGACTTCAATAAAAATGATTAAACTAAAAAAAAAAATATATATATATATACTAAGACATCTTAAAAATAGCGAGGAATAAATGAAACCATGAAGGGGGTTCTAAGTAGAGATGAGCGGGTTTGGTTCGTCAAGATCCGAACTTCACGTGGTTTACACGGGTCCGAGGCAGCCTCGGTTCTTCTCGCCTTGCTCGGTTAACCCGAACGAGGCAAAATGTCATCATCCCGCTGTCAGATTCTCACGAGATTCGTATTCCATATAAAGAGCCGCGCGTCGCCGCCATTTTCACTCGTGCATTGTAGATTGAGCGGAGAGGACATGGCTATGTTCTCTGCCTGAAAAGCTCAATATCTGTGCTCAGTGTCAGTGCTTCATTGTGGTGACCACCAGTATATAGTACTACAGTACAGTAGCCCATTGCTATATCTTGCTGCCCAGTGTCAGTTCCAGTATCCTCATCAGTGCTCACTCAATATCTGTGCACAGTGTCAGTGCTGCATTGTGGTGACCAGTATATAGTAGTACAGTACAGTAGCCCATTGCTGTATCTTGCTGCTCCATGTCACTTCTAGTATCCTGAACAGTGCCCAGTGTCACTGGTCAGTGTCAGTGCTGCATTGTGGTGACCTGTATATAGTAGTACAGTACAGTAGCCCATTGCTGTATCTTGCTGCTCCATGTCACTTCTAGTATCCTGAACAGTGCTCAGTGTCACTGGCCAGTGTCAGTGCTGAATTGTGGTGACCAGTATATAGTAGTACAGTATAGTAGCCCATTGCTGTATCTTGCTGCTCTGTGTCACTTCTAGATTCCTGAACAGTGCTCAGTGTCACTGGTCAGTGTCAGTGTGGCATTGTGGTGACCATTATATAGTAGTACAGTCCAGTAGTCCAGTGCTGTTCTCGCTGCCCAGTGTCAGTTCTAGTATCCTCATCAGTGCTCAGTATCACTGGTCAGTGTCAGTGCTGCATTGTGGTGACCAGTATATAGTAGTACAGTACAGTAGTCCAGTGCTGTTCTCGCTGCCCAGTGTCAGTTCTAGTATCCTGAACAGTGCTCAATATCTTTGCTCAGTGTCAGTGCTGCATTGTGGTGACCAGTATATAGTAGTACAGTACAGTAGTCCAGTGCTGTTCTCACTGCCCAGTGTCAGTTCTAGTATCCTCATCAGTGCTCAGTATCACTGGTCAGTGTCAGTGCTGCCTTGTGGTGACCAGTATATAGTAGTACAGTACAGTAGTCCAGTGCTGTTCTCGCTGCCCAGTGTCAGTTCTGGTATCCTCATCAGTGCTCAGTATCACTGGTCAGTGTCAGTGCTGCATTGTGGTGACCAGTATATAGTAGTACAGTACAGTAGCCCATTGCTGTATCTTGCTGCTCCGTGTCACTTCTAGTATCCTGAACAATGATCAGTATCACTGGTCAGTGTCATGTCAGAATAAAATGTTTTGGAGTTTGTGGAGGTGTCTTCCTCAGAGAAGTCTGTACCAGGTACTCAGGATTGTCTTGAGTGGTTTCATCCCATTAGGATGGAGACAGAATGGCTGGATAGCCTAGGAAATAAGATTCCTCAGAGTTCATTAGGGCATACTCTATTATGTTGTTGGAAAAAAGCTACGAAGAATGCTCTAGAAATGGATCAGTCCATTTTATCTAGGACCCTCAGCTCCTGATACACAGGTCTTGCAGGCCAATGCGGACATCGATGCCGACACAGGGATCAACACAGAAGTTAGAGGGGGGCACTATGATAGATTGGAATATAAAATTCAGCAATTAATCAATGCCATTAGGGATGTGTTAGAAAAACCTATACAAATAGAGGAAAATTCTTGTATGCTAACTGCAAAATCATTAGTGACATTCCCGGTTTCGGAAGAGTTGAATACCCTATTTGAAATATCCTGGTTAAACCCAGAAGAGGTTTTTCACATCCCCAATAAAGTACTTAAGACATATCTTTTTCCTGAGGAGGATAGAAGGAGAAGGGAGATTCCTCCCATAATGGACATTTCGGTGTCCAGGCCATCAGGGGTAATTACATTATCTGTACCAGGCTCAGCCTCGTTAACGGAGCCGACTGACCGCAAGAAAGAGATAACTCTAAAATCTATTTACACGGCTACTGGAGCCACCCTTAGGCCCACTATTGCATGCACTTGGGTAGCTAGGGCTATGTTAAAATGGTCAGACAATTTAATAGAAGACCTTGATACAATCCATAGGGATGATGTTGTCTTGATTCTAGGTCACATAAAGGATTCGGCTAAATTCATGGTGAAAGCCATGAGGGACATTGGGCTGATGAATTCTAGAGCATCCTCCATGGCAGTAGCAGCTCGCAGAGGTCTCTGGATCTGCCAATGAAACGCAGACGCCGAATCCAAGAGGTACCTCGCCTTCGCAGGTGAGACACTGCTTGGGGACACTCTGAATACAAATCCTTCTACAGCACCACCTGTGAGAAGACGTAACTCTGCTTCTCTGATGCAGTCCTCTTGGGCTGCAAGATCAAGAAAATTCGGGAGGGCCTACTTCTGCACAAGGCTAGGCCATAGAAAGAGCAGAAAGTCTGCACCCTCTACAGGTGCACGGGTTCAGAGGTTGGATTCTACTCCCTTAGTGTCCTCAGCGTGACGCGGAAGGACTCCCATGTGGGGGTCCACTGTGGGGGGGGGGGAGGGATCTCATCTACATCACTACAGGGGAGCCTTAGTGATTATTATTATATCCTGGGTAATAAAAATTATTACCCAGGGTTAGAAACTGGATTCAGGAGTTTCCCCCTGGCTGTTTGTTTAATCAGCCCTGCCAATTGTTAGGACAGTGGGTTTGTCCCTGTCATATATAAAATAAAGTTTTTTTTAAATGTCCAGTGGTACTGCCATTTGATATAATTCCCAACATTACTGCCATTTAATTCCAGTAATTTTGTCACTTTCTTCCTGTGATTTGGACCAATAAATAATACCATTGATTACAATCAATAATTCCTGTGATATTGGCTTTTAATTCCAGTGATTTTGTCATTTTCTTCCAGGGATTTAGACTAATAATACCATTGATTAGAACAAATAATTCCTGTGATAATGGCTTTTAATTCCAGTGATTTTGTCATTTTCTTCCAGTGATTTAGACCAATAAATAATACCATTGATTAGAATGAATATTTCCTGTGATACTGGCTTTTAATTCCAGTGATTTTGTCATTTTCTTCTAGTGATTTGGACCAATAATACCATTGATTAGAACGAATAATTCCTGTGATAATGGATTTCAATTTCAGTGATTTTGTAATTTTCTTCCAGTGATTTGGACCAATAATACCATTGATTAGAACGAATAATTCCTGTGATACTGGCTTTTAATTCTAGTAATTTTGTCACTTTCTTCCAGTGATTTGGACCAATAAATAATACCATTGATTAGTACGAATAATTCCTGTGATACTGGCTTTTAATTCCAGTGATTTTGTCATTTTATTCCAGTGATTTGGACCAATAAATAATACCATTGATTAGAATGAATAATTCCTGTGATACTGGCTTTTAATTCCAGTGATTTTGTCATTTTCTTCCAGTGATTTGGACCAATAATACCATTGATTAGAACGAATAATTCCTGTTATACTGGCTTTTAATTCTAGTGATTTTGTAATTTTCTTCCAGTGATTTGGACCAATAAATAAGACCAGATTGGGAATTTGGAAAGGATCCCACTGGGGGCGCAAAGATATCCCAGCGGTGTTATTATTTACCGTAGAATACACTCTTCGTTATTATCTCCGGAGAAAGTCCATCAAATTTCCAGAGAATAGTCCATGTGGAGATTCAGTTCAATATGTAAATATGTGGAGAAAGCACAATGGGTATATAAAAGTTCAATATGTGCCCCCAAACAATAAAAAATGTAAAAGATGATGTGACTTCTGCCCGGATTCCTTAAACTAGGTCCAATCAGGAAGTGCAGATGATATCGGTAAGGTTCACCACAATGTGGATATAGTATGCGTGCTCCTCACATGTGTGCTTACTTCTAGACACTTGAAATACCCCGCACAAAGAAACCTTTATAAGTTTTCTTTCAAGTGTCTAGAAGTAAGCACACATGTGAGGAGCACGCATACTATATCCACATTGTGGTGAACCTTACCGATATCATCTGCACTTCCTGATTGGACCTAGTTTAAGGAATCCGGGCAGAAGTCACATCATCTTTTACATTTTTTATTGTTTGGGGGCACATATTGAACTTTTATATACCCATTGTGCTTTCTCCACATATTTACATATTGAACTGAATCTCCACATGGACTATTCTCTGGAAATTTGATGGACTTTCTCCGGAGATAATAACGAAGAGTGTATTCTACGGTAAATAATAACACCGCTGGGATATCTTTGCGCCCCCAGTGGGATCCTTTCCAAATTCCCAATCTGCATTAGAACCCCTTGGTGTGTGTGGTGACACATCAGGATAAGATCCCACTACAGGCAGCAAAGGGAGTGCGCAGGAACATATCTTAAATCTTGGTTACCAATAAATAAGACCATTGATTGGATCGAATAATTCCTGTGATATTGAGGTGTTTGTGTCGATTAGCTTAGCCATCCAGCGACCGCCATCCAGCGACCTTGGTGCATCTCTTTTTTTCTTTGCATCATGTGCTGTTTTGGGACTGTTTATTTAAGTGCCATCCTGTCCAACACTGCAGTGCCACTCCTAGATGGGCCAGGTGTTTGTGCCGCCCTCTTGGGTCACTTAGCTTAGTCCTCCAGTGACCTCGGGGCAAATTTTAGTACTAAAAATAATATTGAGAGGTGTGAGATGTTCAAACAGACTGGAAATGAGTGGAAATTAGGGTTATTGAGGTTAATAATACTATAGGATCAAAATTACCCCCAAATTCTATGATTTAAGCTGTTTTTGAGGGTTTAAAAAAAAAAAACACCCGAATCCAAAACGTACCCGATTCCGACAAAACATCTTAAGGGAGGTTTTGCAAAAACGCGTCCGAATCCAAAACAGGACAGCGGAACCAAATCCAAAACCAAAACACAAAACACAAAAAATGTCCAGTGCACATCTCTAGTTCTAAGCAGATGCTCAAATCTCATTATCAATTCAAAGTCATTGGAGTTTTGTCAGGTTGGCCAGAGGCTACCAGTAGAGAGTACCAGAAGGAAATCCCACCTCTGCGGTAAGTCGAAGAAAGTCGAGAGGAAACATGGGGAAAGGTTTTGCAGACAGTGTTGAACAAAGTTGGAAAGGAGTGTATCCAGTGTCTAGTTTGTAGGTATTTGTAAACGTCGGTGGAGAGTAGGGAAAACAAGATTTGTAATTGAGTGAAGGATAGGAGAACGCTATGCTTATATAAGTCTCAGATAGACTTAATACCTCTTGCAATTCATGAGGACATTTTTAAATTAGGGATCAGGTGGGATAGCCCCAGCAGAGAAAGATTGTTTGAAGACAATCTGAACCCCATTAGACCAGAGAGTTTATCCCATCTCTTTAAGGGTTTCCCCCGTCACTTTGGACAAGTATTCTGGACTTAGATGGAATCCACAGCAAATCCATCAAGGGTGAAGTGCCTAGCAAATCAGTTTCCAGTGCAATCCAGGGTTTAGGACTAGAGAGTTCTAACCAGTCACTGATTTGGTTCAGAAGGCAAACTATCTGATACAGTTCCAAATTAGGGAATGCTAGACCATCTACTGCTTTAGACATCACAAGATACTGTATTTTTAGCCAGCCTAGTACTCTTGCTGTTCCAAACTTAATTGTTAAAACTGCATTACATTTATTGAGCTAGGTGGGGGGAAGAAGTCTAGGGATAGAGCTACATAAATAGAGAATTTTAGGGGGAGTGATATTTTGACAGCCGCCATTCTACCCATCCTTGAGACCTCATAATTCAGCTTGTCCTTAGTGAATGAGGTCAGTTGTTTTAATAACAGGCCATAATTGATATGTAATAAAGTCTCCTCAGTTGCTGAGAGGGAAATGCCTTAATAGCGTAGAGAAGAAGATTGGCAACTACAGTATACTTATATTGCAGCTTTAGAGTAAGCAACAACAAGGTTGGATATTCAGTGGTAAGACCTCGGTTTTGGCTGTATTTAATTTATAGTATGAAGCTGTTGAATAGTCTTGGAGCGACTGGTGTCAGCTTGTAGAGAGGTCTCTGGTTGGATAATAAAAATGAAGACGTTGTCAGCAAATAAACATATTCTATGGTGAGAATTCTTAATAATAGGCGCACTGAGAAGGGGTGAGGAGCAAATGTGTTCTGCAAGGGGTTTAATTGCCAAGGCAAACACCAGAGTGGAGAAGGGGCATCCCTGTCTAGTACCATTACTAATAGTAAATAAAGATGACAGGAAAACATTACTGAGGACACAAGCACCAGGAGAGGAATATAGCGAGAGGATAGCATCTAGAAACCTACCAACGAAACCAAATTCACGTAGCCCCTGTGAAGCCTGTCAAAGTTTTTTTCAGCATCTAGTGAAAGTGCCAGGAGTGGGCATCCTGATTGAATTGCTCAATGACACCAATGGCTCTTCAGATTTTGTCTGGGGCTTGAAAGCCAGGGACAAACCCCACCTGATCAGGGTTTATTAATCTTAGCAGTAATGGGTTCAGCCTGTTTGCGATTAACTTGGCATAGAGTTTGATACCAGAGTTTAATAGGGCAATTGGTCTATAGTTTCGAGGGTAAGCCGGGTCTTTATTAGGCTTTAAAATCATTATAATACAAGCCTCAAACATTTCAGGAGGGAACCTACTGAGAGAAGTCCCCACATCAAACACCTGCAGGAGAACTGGAATAAGGTCAGATTGAAAGCAGAATAGAAGTTCTTAGAAAAACCGTCCGGGCCAGGCGCTTTATCACATTTCAGTGTTTTGATAGCTGTTCGAATTTCGCTCTCTGACCAGGGGGCATTAAGAGATTCTAGAGACTGATCTGTGAGAGTGGGCAAGGATATGTCAGAGAGAAAGGTGGCAATAGATTCAGGGGTGTATTAACATCACTTGCTAGGTTATGCAGTCGAGCATAATAATCTGCAAAAGCATTAGAAAGATTTAACAAGTTTGTAAGCTTAGCCCCAGAGCTATTATAGAGGGCTTTAACGGAGGCCCGGATGTCCCTCCCATGTAACATTCTAGCCAGGAGTCGGGACACCCTATTCCTTTCTACATAGAATCTTTTATTTAATTTATGAAGATTGGATTTGACTTTATGCATAGTATAGGCCTCAAGTTCCTCTATGACTTTTAGTATGGATTTGTAAATAGAGGCGTTATTAGGGTCACGTTTATGCTGGGGTTCCAAGAAAAGTAATTCAGTTTCTAAATCTCTTTGCACTGCAGCTTCCTGTCATTTAAGTCTAGTCCCATGGATACCTGCCTTAAGGGCACACCAAAAGTTGATCGGAGAGGTTTCAGTAGGGCTATTGTGTTGCAGGAAATCAGAAATAGAGGATCGGATAGTCTGTTTTGCTTCTGTTGAGGTCAGCAGGAAGTTATTAAATCTCCACAGTCTAGAAACAGGGATAGAATGGGTAAGATTCCATACAATCAGCATAGGGGCATGATCAGACCACGTAATAGGTAAAATGTTTTACGCACTTGTTGCAGGGACCACTTATCCATAAATGAGTAATCTATCCTTGAAAAGGATTTATGAACATGGGAGTGGACGGTGTAATCTTGAGTTGTGGGGCGAAGAGCTCTCCATGTGTCAAACGTACCATAGTCTAGCATTAGTTGGTGAAAGTCTCTGGAAGTGCTTAGGGATTCTGAAGAGAGTGCACTACCCATGGGGACAGACCTATCCAATTTGGGATCTAGCACTAGATTGAAGTCTCCAAGGAGCATTACTTCACCAATACAAACCTTCTGAGTAGTTTGTAAGAGTTTTCAAAGGAAGCGTATTTGACCTGAATTAGGGGTATAAACCGATGCAAGTGTGACATCCTTCTCATCTAAATAACCGGTCACAATTAAATACCTGAGTGGGTCAGCAACCTGGGATTTTAAAGTAAAGTCCCATTGACGGCTAATGAGGAAAGCCATGCGGATAATGTGGGTCAGAGAGGATTGGGAAGGGAGGGGGCCGCAAAGTGGGTCTCTTGAATAGCTATTACATCAGCTCTATGGGAAAGAAAAGAGCAGAGTACAATTCTACGTTCCTGAGGGTAATTCAACCCCTTTGCATTTATATTCATAAATGTCACCATGACAATAGAAAAGGAGATGATTTAAATAAATATGGCCAAACCTGGACAGAAAATAAACTGAGCATATAGAACATATATCCTGTGACACCAGGGAAAATATAGGGGTATCTGGGTAAAAACAAACAGAAAGAATGTAAACATAAATGACTCTATAACATGAGCAACAGAGGCCACGTAACATTGTGGCCGGGTAGCGGCACTGTCCCCACCACAAGGAACAAGAGCTAGCTGCACATGCACACACACACATATATATATATATATATATATATATATATATATTCCAGCCGAAGTCCGGTACTCCCGATAAGCCTTGTATTAGCTGTGCTGGTGCCTTCACAAATAATAAATAGAAACTGCAGAGTTGTACCACTCAAGCCTTTTTATAGTAAGAAAAGCAGACAGAAGTCCTGTGCTTTCAACATTTCAATTTATCAATCAAATTGTCATCAGGAAATAACATGCAACAAAAACATATACCTTTATTATATACATACATGTACAGCATAAAGAAATCAGAGGATTCCAGGTGGGAAATCCGCCCACGCCAGAGAGCATGACCAATGCTGACATACTGTAATTCACAGCCAAACAAGGTGAGCCAGATGACTACAGCAAAAAACCATCACCATAGTAACAATAAAACATAGTGAAAAGTATTATACAAAGACGCACACAGTCATAACATAAATCATTGTTACAGCTCAAAAAATATATTTGCACAGATAGCAAAACAAGTATAGACTAGATATGAAACACTTATACCCCTTTCACGCCGCACAAATAACCCGGTATCGACCCGGCATATTGCCGGTCCACATGGGTCAGTGTGCGGTGTGAAAGCGCCAAGTCCAAATTCCCGGGTCGCCTGACCCGGTAATTCAACCCGGCTTTGAAGCAGTGTTATTCCCGGGTTGAATACCGGGTCAGTGGCTGCGTAAACAGATTCCCGGGTCGATACGACCCGAGACCCGTTTACTAGATAGTGGAGAGGCGGTCGGAGATGAGCTCATCTCCCAGTGCCGCCTCCGCCCCCGCTGCTGGCTTCACCCCCTCCTGCTATGGCAACCGAACCGACCCGACAGCCATCCAAAAGGGGTAGGATTCCCGGGTGGGATCCGGCATTGGAGATGTGAAAGGGGTATTACTAAACCATAATTATGAACATAGCAAGAAATGCCATAAATCATTATATTTGAAACCATGTAACAAGCATTCAGCGTAAGCTTTCCTTATTTAATCCTTTGGGTGAAATTACATTTAATCGATGAATCCAGCGTGCTTCACAACGTAGCAACTGCAGAGACCTATTACCTTCACGTATACTAGGCAGCACAGTGTCAGTTTTGCGGTAATGAAGACTGGCAAGTAGATGATGAAATGCAGAAAAATGTTGTGCTACCGTGCGGATTGAACGCTAACTCCTGTATTGAGGTCAGCACGTAATACAGCCCGATGGTTACCCATACGCTCTTTAAATTTAGACTCGGACTTCCCAATGTAACTAAGCCCACGTGGGCACAAGATCTGGTATACCACATAGCTCAAATTACATGTAAAATGATGATGGATTTTAAATGGTTTGCCCGTATGTGGGTGATAAAAGACATCACCTGTCAAGAGAAACTGACAAGTCACGCATGCAAATTTGAAACAACCCTGTTGGTATAACCAAACACCCCTGAGTTTACTGAATTATGTGACGTGTCAGTGCTGACAAGGATATCCTTAAGGCTGCGACCCCGTGAATAACAGGACATTAATTTATGGTCACACAAATGTAGAACAGGATCGCTCTTTGGTTGTCATTCCGAGTTGATCGATAGCTGCCGTTGTTCGCAGTGCAGCGATCACGCTATAAAACGGCATTTCTGCGCATGCGTACGGGCAGCAGTGCACACGCGCGACGTACTTTCACAAACAAAAATGCAGTTTTACATAAGGGCGAGCGACTCTTTTCCGTCGCTCTGTTGATCGGTGAGTGATTGACAGGAATGGGGCGTTTCATGGAGGTAACTGACCATTTTCCGGGAGTGTGCTAAAAAAACACAGGCGTGTCAGGTAAAAATGCAGGCGTGCCTGGGGAAATGGGGGAGTGGCTGGCCGAACACAGGGCGTTTGTGACGTTTAAAACAGGAACTAAACACACTGAAGTGATCGCAAGGAAGGAGCGGTCTGCGCTACTTTGAAACTGCTTGAAAAAAAAAATAACCCCATTCTGCGATCCTTTTGTTCGCACTTCTGCTAAGCTAAGATACACTCCCAGAGGGCGGCGGCTTAGCATTTGTACTACTGCTAAAAGCAGCTAGCGAGCGATCAACTCGAAATAAGGGCTCTTATAACTGGCCAGTTAATTTTGGCTATCCTGTTAATAGTATCTGCAGATTAGTTGTAAACAACAGCTTATTGATTTAATAAAAGGTATCTTTAGACTGTGCCTCATTTCTGATGATGTTAAGAATGTACTCGTTCCACCACACCCATTAATTCCCATCTTTTATATGATTCCTAAAATTCATATAGGGTTAAACTCACCGCCTTGCCGACCAATTGTATCGGCACAGGGTTCTCTTTTCCAACCAGGGCCGGATTAACAATGAGGCAGTTGGAGCTGCAGCTCCAGGCCCCCCATCACAATAGGTCCACAGCATCTTCTGTGCTGCTGCAGCCAGGAATTTTCTTCCCAGCTACAGCAGTTTACAAGTTACAGTGTGAAGCTCCGCTCCCTCCTGCCCACAGTCACCTGTATTAATAGTAGTAGATGTGGACTACCAGGGCCAGATTAACGATGGGGAGGGGGGAGCTGCAGTTCCAGGCCCCCCATCACAATTGGCCCACAGCATCTGCTGTGCTGCTGCAGCCAGGATTTTTTTCCCCAGCTACAGCAGCTTCCACGTTACAGTGTGAAGCTCCGCTCCCTCTTGCCAGCAGTCACCTGTATTGATAGTAGTAGATGTGAACTACCATGGCCGGATTAACAATGGGGCAGGTGGAGCTGCAGCTCCAGGCCCCCCCATCACAATTGGTCCACAGCATCTGCTGTGCTGCTGCAGCCAGGAATGTTTTTCCCAACTAGAGCAGCTTACAAGTTACAGTGTGAAGTTCCGCTCCCTCCTGCCAGCAGTCACCTGTGTTGATATTAGTAGATGTGAACTACCATGGCCGGATTAACAATGGGGCAGGTGGAGCTGCAGCTCCAGGCCCCCCCATCACAATTGGTCCACAGCATCTGCTGTGCTGCTGCAGCCAGGAATGTTTTTCCCAACTACAGCAGCTTACAAGTTACAGTGTGAAGTTCCGCTCCCTCCTGCCAGCAGTCACCTGTGTTGATAGTAATAGATGTGGACTGCTACTGCCGGCCGAACAGCTCAAACACTTGGGCAGGGGATAAGGGAACTTGGAAGGGGCGGGTCTACATGGGACACTGAGGGTGCCTTCTGCCAGGGGGCGGGGCTACACGGGACACTGAGGCTGCCTGCTGCTCACATGGCTGCTGCTGCTGTGAGAGGGAGAGTAGAAGCTGCTGCACATCCAAGGACGGTCCAGCAAGTGAGACTACTCTATGCTGTAGTGTGTAAGGTAGAGGGAATTGTATGTGTGTGTGTGTGTGACTTCCATATGTATGTATATGTGTGTGTGTGTGTGTGTGTGTGTGTGTGTGTGTGTGTGTGTGTGTGTAGGAGTGTGTTTTCTGTTTTTTTTTTCCTCTGTGTTTTTTGTAGTTTGTGGGGATTATGTCTCAGTCAGAGGTCAGTGTGGTGGAGGAGGTTAGTGAGAGGGAGGAGGTGAGTGAGGTGGAGGAGGTGAGTGAGAGGGAGGAGGTGAGTGAGGTGGAGGGGTTTAGTGAGAGGGAGGAGGTTAGTGAGGAGGAGGAGGGGGTGCCTGTTGCTGCGTTCTCCAGTGATAGTGATGGTGCTGTGGCTCCGCAGCCACGCACCACTACCAAGACTGGGCGCAATGTTAAGTTCAGCTATGCTGAAAACATGGCTTTGGTGCGGGAGCTGATGAGGCATCATCGCCAATTATTTGGTCCAGATGCTGCCAAGGTGTCCTCACGTAGGAAGTCTGTCCTGTGGGGAAAAGTGATAGCGGCAGTGAATAGTGAGGGTGTGGTGAGGCGGACTGAGGACACGTGTCGTAAGCGCTTTTATGACATCAAGCGCCGTGTCAAGGCCAAGATGGCCAAGGAGGCCAAATCAGCCCGCCAAACCAGGGGTGGACACCCCTTCCGTGCTACTTATCGTGATTGGGAGGAGCCTGTGCGGTCCCTTATTCCTTCCGAAGTGGTTGGTGCGACTCATGTCCGGGATTTGGACCGGCCAAGGCAGGATGGTGAGTTTGATTGAAATATTTTTTTTTATTGTTTTGTTACAAATGTTAATGCTGCTAATTGTTACTGTGTTTTTAAAAATGGAAACATTGGCCCTCATTCCGAGTTGTTCGCTCGGTAAAAATCTTCGCATCGCAGCGATTTTCCGCTTAATGCGCATGCGCAATGTTCGCACTGCGACTGCGCCAAGTAAATTTGCTATGCACTTAGTAATTTTACTCACGGCTTTTTCATCGTTCTGGCGATCGTAATGTGATTGACAGGAAATGGGTGTTACTGGGCGGAAACAGGCCGTTTTATGGGCGTGTGCGAAAAAACGCTACCGTTTCCGGAAAAAACGCAGGAGTGGCCGGAGAAACGGAGGAGTGTCTGGGCGAACGCTGGGAGTGTTTGTGACGTCAAACCAGGAACGACAAGCACTGAACTGATCGCAGATGCCGAGTAAGTCTGAAGCTACTCAGAAACTGCTACGAGGTGTGTAATCGCAATATTGCGAATACATCGTTCGCATTTTTAAGATGCTAAGATTCACTCCCAGTAGGCGGCGGCTTAGCGTGAGCAACTCTGCTAAAATCGCTTTGCGAGCGAACAACTCGGAATGACCTCCATTGTGTTGGTGATGTCGTGCAGGCCTGTGCAACCTGTAGCTGTAAAGGTGTTTCCAAACTACAAGTCCCATCATGCATTGGCTGAGTTTTGTTATTAGTGAATGGTACATCTGTTGCAGTGCATGCTGGTATGTGTAGTTCTAATACATAATCAGAGATCCTGCTTGTCCCTAACTGTTTTTTAAATTAACATTAATTCAATACTGTTTAGTTTGTGTTATTGATGTTTATTGTGTGTTTGTGTGTTTTTTTTTAGGTTGTTTGTGTCAATTTTGGGATAAAAATTAACTGCAATATATTGTGCAGAATTAACCTATGTTTCTGGATTATTTAGTGCAACACCATCTTAATTTAAGAATACACACCCAATTAAGTAATCCAGAATAGTTTAAACATAAAATAGTTTACTTAACATTAGGTTCAAGATGTTTACATCACAATAATGAATTTCAGATAACAATGAGTATTCAAAGTATGGTCATAATGTTTTTACAAATTTTTCAACAGTACGCCAGAGAAGCACCACAGACAGGCCACAGCCAACTGATGAAGATGGTGGGAATGCAGGTAAGAATTAACTGTACTCACATATTCTGCAAACACATAGAAGCACAGAATATTAATGTTTATATTTTCACATAGGTTCTTCTTCTGCAAGCCGCCCTCCTCTAAGGCGCCCATCACAGGGCTCTGTGAGTTTACCTAGGAGGCCCAGTAAGACACGTCGTGTGGAGTCTGAGTCTGTGGCTCCATCTTCGCCACCCCTGCGGCGCATCTCCGCAGTGTTGGACAAGCCACCACAGGCAATTTTGGCAAGTCCACAAAGTGATGAGCCACGATCACCTCAGCTGTCTGGTGAGTTAAAAAAAACCCAAATACATTAACAAAAGTTTGACACAGTGTGGTCTATGAATGAACATGGCTAAGGCATAATAATTTTAATTAACACTGATATGTGCAAGGTGTTATATGGCAAAAAAGTGTAAGATTAATATTTTGAAATGTAAAAACGTATCTGTTTGCCTTGTGCCTTTATCACCTTGCACATATCATTGTCTTTTCAAATCCTTAGGTCTTCTCATGGTTATTTCAGCTGCACCACTGTTTGTGTAGTGTCAATACAATTATATTTTTACAATTTCTTAGTCATGGCCATAATGTCAATCAACAAGCACATGTATTTTTTAAGAAAAATTCCAGCACCCATTTTCAGATGTGATGTTGGCCATAGCAACCATTGTTAATTTTTTAATAAAAAAACAAAAAACAATTAAAACAAACATTGTTTCATACAATTGTTTACCATGGCCAACATCCCCATTTATAAACATAGGCCACCTTAACACATTTGCATGTTTCTTGAAGATTTATCAAATAAAATATAGTTTACTTTTTTTTTTATTAAAAAAACACTGACTGGCTTTACTAATTAATGAGTGTGTTACAAACCACATTTACTGCCTTGTGTGTGTTTATCAAAAGGAAGGGGCATACACAATCTTTAAATGCATTTATGTAAAATGGTGAAAGATCTTCGTGTTTCACATATCATTATGGCTTAGAGTCTGTGAACAAAACAAATTTATTAAATATTGTGTTGTGTACTTCCGGTTCCGGGTGCATGGAGTGAGCAGCGCGTCTCACAGCTCTCCTCCGTCCCCGGCTATTTTAATACTTTTACAAGGCTAATTAGCCTCCAATCTCCCCTGCACACTTCTTCTTGCTCCAACTGCACCGCATGATGGACAAATTTGTCACAGCCAGCCTAGCCGGCGCGATCGCAGCAGCAAACGCTGCGCCAGGTGAAACGGAGCTCAGATCCTGTAATGGCGCCCGGCAAGGAGACGCACGAGGCTTCTCCAGTTTCAAAGAAGCCGACAACTGAATCATTAGATGCTGACAAGGCCACCACTCAGAGACACCATGACTCCCCCCTTTGCTATGGGGATCTAGTAGAAGCAATTACCTCAACTGTGGGTCCGCTACTCTCAAAAGCGGTAAGTGACATTTCTTCTCAAATACAGCAGCTAAACATCAGGGTCTCCACCGCAGAGAACAGGATAGGATCAATTGCACACAATTTGGCTGATTATCAAGGCGCTGTGAAAAGGCTGGAAAAGGAAAATTATACTATTACTAATCGCCTAGAAGAAATCGAAAATCGCTCTAGGCGTAACAATATTAGGGTGGTGGGTCTCCCTGAGTCATTCAAGGGCCAATCCCTGGAACAATTTGTGAAAACTACTCTACCGCAACTTTTGGGAATAAATGACCTATGTAAAGATATGGTTATTGAAAGAGTCCACCGTATAGGCCCACCCCCTCGCTCCACGGATACCCGCCCCAGGGTTACCATATTCAAGTGCCTAAGCTACACACACAAACTGGAAATCTGGAGAGCGTCCAGGAAACAACCTGTTATTAAATGGGAAGGCTTAACGTTGCGTCTTTTCCAAGACTTCTCAGTAGAATTAACAAAAGCACGAAGAGCCTTCTCGCCGATATGCTCACGCCTAATTGCTGACAAGCAGAAATTTGCTCTGATTTATCCAGCCAAACTGCGCATTTTTGATAAAGACAAGCACTTTGATTTCATGACCCCTGAAGATGCAGCTGACTTCCTCTGTGATAAAACAAAATCCTCTGAGGACGATATATCGGACAGGCCTTAATAGCTTAATCTTTTAGCTACATACGGATTACTTTAGGGTGCCCTCCCTCTTTTTAGGGGAAGTTTATGTATAGAGATACGTATTACACATCCCATTACATCCCATCCCTGAACAGCATGGGGAGATATTCTGGACCTATAACCGGGGACGTTGGGAGCTATGCTCTGGGTTATAGGTGTTATAGTTCCGTTTACACTTTGATTGTTCAGAAAAAATTTTGATATTGTCTGGAAGTGACATGTTACACTTGTATTTGCATATGACGTGCGCAGCATGGCACGTATATTCTTTCTTGTTATATGTTTGTATGTCCCCCCCCTCCCTCTTGTGTTTTCCTCCCCCCCTCCCCCTGCTCTCTTCTTTTCCTCACAGCATCTTCACATTCCGATACTGAGGTAGGATATTTGCTTTTTTACCAGACTCTCGATGACCTCACTTAAGGTAGGATCCCTGAATGTGGGTGGCTTCAATTCTCCTGCAAAACGCAGGAAAATATTGGTATATTGTAACAAACTGAAACTAGACCTGGTATTTATTCAGGAAGCACATTTAATTAATTCGGAAATGTTGAAGCTTCAAATGTTAGGCTGGAAACTGGTAGCTTCTTCCCCATATACCTCGAAAGCCAGGGGAGTTGTGATATTAATTAAACGTAGTATACCTCTTGAAATTACCAAGATTATTACAGATCCTGAAGGTAGATTTGTTATAGCCCATATATCATTGTTTTCTTCCCCATATGTCCTATGTAATGTATATGCACCCACAATCTACAACAAACAATTTTTCTTACAGCTGATTTCCACACTGACACCTTTTCTCCATGAACCCCTGATGGTGTGTGGAGATTTCAATCTTATTTCGGATAGACACCTAGATAGATCCACTACTCCTAAGTACCCCTACTCACTACCTAAATTTGGAGTACCCTATTTGATTTCCCGTTTGATGCTGATAGATATTTGGCGAGCTTTGAATCCTACTTTAAAACAATATACTTGTCTATCGGCCGCCCACCACTCCTTGTCTAGAATAGATTACCTGCTAATCTCACAGACCCTGTTCACTAGAGCTTCCTCAGTCCATATAGAACCGATTTCGGTTTCTGATCATTCCCTATTGAGGTTTGAGTTGCACATCTCTTCGGAGAGGTCGTCTCAATTCTCCTGGCGCTTTCCCTCTCACCTCCAAGCCTCCCCTGATTTTAGAGAAATGCTGGCTGACAGCTGGAGAAAATTCTTGAGCAATAATGAAACACAAGCTACTCTAGACCCTCCCCTTTTCTGGCAAACAGCTAAAGCAGTTTTAAGAGGTGATATTATCTCCTAGGTGGCTAAACTTAATAAGTCCTATACTGCTTCTTATCTCCACCTTCAACAGAACTTGTCTGCGGCCTATGTAGATCTAAGTAGATCACACACTACAGATAACAAGCTGAAATATGATATAGCCAAAACGCACTTTGACGAATATCTCACTAGACAAGGTAATAAATATTTTTACAGTGTTAATTTTAAATATCATAGATTTGGGAATAAGACTGGAAAATTGCTTACAAATATCTTGAAGGGTGCAAGATCTTCCGCAGCAGTCCATCCCTTACGCTATCCGGACGGGTCCTACACATCCACCAATAAACAGATAGCGGATCTCATGAAAGACTTCTACTCCTCCCTTTATTCCTCCCCGATTAGAGAGGAATCAAATACCCTATACCAATTCTCCTCAGAGACACCCCCTTGGCATGATATACCTTTTCCCCAACTTACTAATGACGCGAAATCCAAATTGGCATTACCTGTCACACATGAAGAGGTTTCTGCTGTTATTAAGTATATGCAGACATCAAAAGCCCCCGGTCCGGATGGATTTGGCGGGAGCTTTTACAAACTGATGCATTCTGACATTCTGGATTCGCTAGTTTCTGCTTTTAACCACATGCTAAAATCCGGGTCTGTACCTTTATACTTCAATGCAGCGTATATCCGAATTTTGCCTAAGCCAAACAGAGATCTATGCCTACCTACTTCATATAGACCCATATCCTTACTTGATTCAGATTACAAGATATTAGCCAAAATTTTGGCGGACAGACTCAAAAAAGTTTTACCCCAAATTATTCACCCTGACCAAACCGGATTTATAGCAGGCAGGCAGTCGGTCCTTAATGTCAGAAAAGTGGTATCAGCAGTACAACATCTCCAACTTTCTTCAGGCACTGCCCCTCCGGGAGTAATTATGTCATTAGACGCAGAGAAGGCCTTCGACCTTGTTCTTTGGCCTCATTTATTTTGCACAATGGAACGCTTTGGAATTCCCCCTATGTACATCTCCTATATTAAGATGTTATACACAAACCCTATTTCCCAAATCATGTGTAATGGCCAATTCTCTGACTGGTTCACCTTGCATAGAGGCACGAGACAGGGTTGCCCCCTGTCTCCTCTCCTCTTTGCAATAGCTATAGAACCCCTGGCTATCCTGTTACGAGAATCCACGGGCTTTAGAGGTATTCGCATCTCCGATTATGAGCTAAAAGTGTCTCTGTTCGCAGATGACATGCTCCTCTTCATTTCTGATCCTCTACACTCCATTCCGGTAATCATGTCCATAATTACGAAATTTGGTAATATTTCGGGTTACAGGGTAAATGTCGAAAAATCAGAAATAATGCCCTTAGGCTCTTACTCCCTTGATCTCTCCTCTTCCCCGGTATTCTCTGAATTTAAGATTAATTCCACCCAATTGAAATACTTGGGAATTTTTATCTCTAATAAGATAGATAAATTATACCAAGCAAACTTCTCCCCCCTAGTAAGCAAAATCGCTACGTTAATGAACTCCTGGAACTCTCTCCCTCTCTCGCTGATGGGTAGGGCTGCTGCGGTCAAGACTGTTATTTTTCCTAAGTTATTTTACGCAATTCAAATGCTTCCCATTGCTCTGAGAAACAGGGACATACTTACGATTAACGCCTCTGTCTCCAATTTTTTATGGAACGGCAAGAGACCTAGAATTGCTCTCTCTAAACTCATGTTACCTAAACACCAAGGGGGACTTAGCATCCCAGATTTTGCGGCTTACACTTTAGCAGTATTCTTTCGTTACGCCAGCGACTGGCTTCTAGATACTTCCACATTTACAGATGTTAGGTTGGATAAGGCCTTATTCCACCCCTATTCCCCTTCAGCGCTACTTCACCTCAAATCTAGTGAGATACCGAAAAATATATGCACTCATGTGATATTTCAAGACACTTACACTTCATGGGTAAAACTTCATAAAAAACTGCATAGGGATTACAGATTCTCCCATTACCTCCCCCTTTGGGGGAACCCAAACTTTCCTCCCTCCCTTCACAACCCTTCTTTTCAGGTTTGGAAACATAAAGGGATAGCTCTGGTGAACAAAGTCTTTGACCCGGGAGGCAATATCCTCTCTTTTGCAGAACTACAACAACAATACTGTCTACCTAACACTCTGTTCTACCTATATCTCCAGATTAGACATTACATACAGTCCCTCCCAATTGTCTTCCCTCTGCTCAACGACTCCCATTTACTGCTTAGAATACTACGCACCAGACCCTTGAGTCACTATAGAATAAAACACCTTTACCCCCATCTCATGGAATCTAAAGCTAAGACTCCGCTACACCCACAAAAAGTTTTCTCAGGCTGGGTTGCGGATTTGCCAAGGCTACGTGGGTCAGAAGTAGTATTGCTTCAAAACTATTGCAGATGCACTAAATATCTCCAATCCGCCTATTTGCAAGAAACCCATTTACGCCTTCTGCATAGAGCTTATATCTCCCCAGCCCAGAGAAAATATATGCTATCTGAGGAAACGGGGAAATGTGTTAAATGTAACATGTCTAATGCGAAACTACTACACTGCTTTTGGGACTGCTCCAAGATACGCAGATTCTGGATGAAAACAATATGCTTTCTCAATGCTACTCTAGGACTTTCCCTGACTCCCTCACCGGAGGCTTGTCTACTGTTGGACTTCAGAGAATGGTCCTTTGGTGCTGGCATCTCACGTTACATCCCTTTTGTGGTCACGGTTCTAACTTTGGCTAAAAAGCTGATATTAATCCATTGGATCAAGAAAACGGCACCCTCCATACATGAACTTAAATCACGCCTTTTATACCTACTATACTTTGATATGAGATCTGTCCTACTCACAGAAGCTCTCCCTTCTACTAATATTTACAAAAAATGGGACTTATACATAAATTCAATGGGAGATGAAAGCAAATCCATCATATCTTCATTTCTTGGATCTCAACAATGGGCGAGAGCTCGAATGCTATTAACACCCCCTGTGTAATTCTATATATATTATTATTGATGTTTGTTATTCAATATGTAAAGTACACCGCTCGCCTTACCCTCCCTCATACAGGTCATAATGGTTTATATGTATGCTTTGGAGGTTAACAGAAATCACCTCCCACTATCCTCACTGTAACACCAGGCGCAAGCCTTACATGTATTCCTCAGGTATCTCTTCTTTACCCTATAAGCTGTCCTCTCCCCCTCCCCCTACTCACTCCCCCCCCCCCCATCCATACTACTTTCACATTTATACTTACTTCAACACCTCTACACCTTTCCCATTTTGTGACAGTCTTGTCATGTTTGTCAGGTTAAAGTTTATCAATGTCTAAGAAGAAAATACACTCAAGGTGAAATGTTTCAGTACATTTATTGCCCGAATTTTTAACAGCCTTGTTTCTGAATACTAGCAGTATGTAACACACTTAAGAACTGTTTGTACCGTTTCATGTCGAAAATCATAATAAAACGTGTTTAAAAAAAAAAAAAAAATATTGTGTTGTGTAAATTAGAAGGCACACACAGGCGTGCACAGAAACTGAATTGCGGGTTTTGCACAGGACTTCCACCCCCCCCCCTCCACGGCATTATAGTGTTCTCACACCTCCCCTGTCCTGGATGTAGACTGCTTACCTGGTCCGCTCCTCTGGGCCGTCCAGGTGAGCAGTCTATATCCAGGACAGGGGAGGTGGGAGAACACTATAATGCTGTGGAGGGGGGGAAGTTCGGTGCGGAACCCGCCAGTCAGTCTCTGCGCACGCCTGTGAAGGCACATATGTGTTTGTAACTGAAAGATTCCTAGTTTTTTTGACCACACAAAAAAAAACACATTTTCATGAGTATTATTAAGTATGGCATGTTTAGGACAAGCAAAGAAATTTAATTATAACTAAACAGTGGCTGTTGTCAACCCCATACAGAACAAACCATCATGGGCGAGGACGACCAGCAGGAACCTGACCAACAGCCAACCTTTACACTGCACCTGCAGCCCGTTGATCCTACCCAGCCAACCCAGCAGCAGGATATGCCCCAAGCCTCCGTAAGCCCCCAATTGATCCCAACTCCACCCCAGCAACAAATGTCCCAAGACTTTTGGACCAGTTGGGCCACACAACAGGCCCAAAACACTGCATACCTGAACACACACACACAACACCTTGCCAGTCTGCCCCATCATCTTCCGCGCATTAGTCGGAACTCGGGCAGACTGATTGTTCAGGTAGGCAGAATAGCTACTTCAATGGAGCAAATCAGGGCGGACAACACGCAAATGCTTGCCAATTTAACGCGAATCATCGATGAGCAACAGCGGCAGCAACAAGCCCTAATACAAGTCATCCAGCACAACCAAGTAGTGAATGAAACTTTGTCTCGAATTGTGGCCAGCAACACTGCCACAAATAATCAGCTGAATGCCAGTATTCACAACCTCAGCCAAAGCATCAATCTGATGGCAGCACAACAAGTCAGCTCCAGCTCCGGAACGACTACCCCTAGCCAGACCCCAGTTACCTCCCCTGTTCGACGCTCAAGCAGAACACGAGCCAACGACCCTGGTCAAACATCTTCACCCAGCACACAAAAAAAAAAAAAATGAGTAATACATGAAATTTGCGTAACACAATAAATTTATTAATATTGTATTCACAAAAATTCCTGTGTCCGTGTCAATCATTGTAAAACACGCTATGTGTGTATGGTTTAATGGGGTAATGAGTGACAATGTTTTTTTGAATTTAATAAACAAAAATGTACAGACCAGTATAAAGAACAAACACTAACGAACAAAACACACATTCACACCTACAATATATTAAATAAAAGTGGTTAGTCAAGGTGATTTATAAAAAAAAAATACTTACGGGTAAAATACCGCTGAATCACTTCTTGCCTTACCTGCCTCCCTACATCTGTACTCACACTGTCACCAGATGTTTCTAACTCCTCTGCTTGCTGACTGTTTTCTCCATCATCATGTGGCAGATGTTGTTTCAAACACAGATTATGGAGAAAACAGCAGCAGAACACAATCCTAGTCACCTTTGAGGGACTATACAACAAAAGCCCAGCAGATTTATCCAGACACCGAAACCTAGATTTCAGCACCCCAAAACATCTTTCTATCACATTCCGCGTAGACTTATGTGCATGATTGTAACTGTGTTCAGCAGGAGAATCAGGTTGGGACAATGGAGTAAGTAGCCAAGAGTAGCAGCCATAACCACCATCACCTGAAAAACTGATATAGGCAACATTAGTACATGTGTATGATGAATAATTACCCTAAAAAACAATGGAGTTTGAAGTTAACACACATACACACAACACACTTGGAACATACCCAGCAGCCAGCCATCAGGCATTTGTCCGTCCTCAAATTTATCGAAGAGAGATGACTGACTGAGGATGAAGGAGTCATGGCAGCCGCCAGGGTAACCTGCAACCACACTCATAATTTTTAGATTTGCATCACAAACCACCTGGACATTAGTGGATTGGGCCAGATGTCGATTGGTATATATATATTGGCGGCCCCTAGGTGGTCTCAGCTCAACGTGTGTGCAATTTATGGCCCCCAGCACATTGGGCATGCCAGCAAGCTCATAGAAAGCTACCCTGACAGCATGCCACTGCGACTCCTGGGTAGGGAAGCAGATAGAGGCATTTATATTGGGTTCCAAGACATCCAAAACCTGAGTGGACATTAATAAATATAAGGTGAGTGTCATGATCTGTATTCAATACAATACTGTGTTCTAAGACCTAACAGAAGCAACACTTAGACATAGACGTGTATATATATTTCAACTCACCTGATTCAAATATTTTGAAAAGGTGGTCTGGGAGATACCAATGACGTCGCCTGTCACAGACTGGAAGCTCCCAGTAGCCATAAAGTGTAACACAGCCAGGAGTTTGTGCAGGCCTGAGACAGAGCGAGAGCGTGCTGTCTCAGGGTCTAGTCCCAGTTTGACAAGGTCATACAGACGGAAAATGTTGTTTCTATTTAGGCGAAACATCTGTATGACCATATCATCAGACAATGCGTTTAAGTTTAAACGTCCCCTAAAAAAACGTGGCTGGCGCAGCCTCCTCGGCACCTGTTCAACCTGCTGACCATGTTCACTTACCTGGCCCTGATTTATTGAAGAGTCATGGAGCACTCTCAGGTATCCCCCAGCAACCAAAAACTCGGTAGCACACACCACAGCCGCCATTTCAGAGTGAGAGATATTCAAAATGTGCCTGGGACCCTTTTATAGGGCCAAACATTCAGGTGTGACTAATGGATAATTGAATACACATGTAAACACGCTTATCAAAAGCAGGTCTACTTTTTTTTAGGACTTTTTTACGAATTGTATTTTTCACGACCGCAAATGCATTTTCACTGTAGACATTACAAATACGAATGGTTAGTAAATGACCGTGATTCATACCTAAACAGCCGCGTTTTGACCGATGGTGTATTAATTTGTATTTTTCAACATGAACTTCCAAAAAAATACGAATGCCCTCATCACTGCCGTGATTTGAGTTTAGTAAATTCCCGAGATTACACTTTGAAGAAAAAACGGCATCTCGGTCAAAATCGGGACCTTAGTAAATATACCCCACTGTATGGGAAACACAGTAGTATGTGGGTGACCCTGTCGGCACCAACTATGATGACTGGGTGTAAAAATATATGAGAAACCTATACCTGTAGGTGTATATATGTATGGTACGTTGCAGTGGGCTGTAGCTCGAGCACAGACGTGATAGTATTTTGTGGGGGCGTCCTAGTGAAATTAGGGACCCTGATGTTCCTGACAGATTTTATATATATATTGTAAGACCTGACTGGTTTATTGCTTATTTATCCAGCCAAGTGCCACACCATTGCGGGACTATATATATATATATATACATATATATGAGATGTATATATGGGTATATGTGTGTGTATATGTGTATTTAAAAGTGTACAGTTATATTACAATTTATTATGAATGCTGAAGTAAAGTTATTCTTTCTCATGTGCTGGTCGCTCTGTTGATGAAGCTCTAGGTCAGCTGTGACAAGATGGTCTCGAATCCTCACGAGGAGTCTGAGTGTTTATTCTTTTCCTGCCGTGGATAGAATAAAGTGAATGTCTACCCCTGGTCTACACGGGGCCCTCTCAACAAGGATCGTATACAGGAAGCTAAGTTATAATTTTAATTATATGCTTTGATGATATTGGCATTACATGCGCATGGGGGTGTACTTGTATTCAAAGATGGTTGGTTTCCTTGTTATCCGATATAATTAATTCCTGGGGTCTTATCTAGAACATTGCAGCATGCTGCCGTGCGACTACAAGAGGTATGCACTGACTCCGAGAAATACTGGAGCATCTTCCCTATGAAGGGATAATCTGGTTTGGGGATGGCTTGGTTAAGTGGATCTCGGCAGACACCACTGGTATGTCTACCGTCCTGAGCTATGTTTCCTCAGTCAGTCCAGGAATGGACTTGACACAGTGGGTAAGAATATAGTCCATAGGGGACATACTCGAGTTTCCAGATGATTCCCCTCGCTGATTTTTAAAATAGATCTTACCAATTCTCCTATGGACGGGGAGGTAGTAGGCGACGCCATACAAGGTTAAAAAAAAAAGGGAAATAAGCTGGCTTTTGCGTGCTTCTGAGACTAGACAGCTCGGTCAGAACAATCCCAAGATGTTTTCTTCTTAAGAAGTTAGAACTACAAGTTGGAATCTCTCAGGGCAGGGATTTCCGACCTTTAAAAGAAGAAAGAGGTTTTAAGTGCGGTGTCATCTGCATTTAACTTTCCTATTTTTGCTATTCAGGACTGTCATTAACAGTTCACCAGAGTGATGGTGGTATGATGGTTTCCTTTTATAGTAAGAGCCGTTATTTTTCTGTAAGGGGACGCTCTCCTGACTACGGCGAGGTAAAGAAACAAATGGTAAAATTTATTGTTTCTCTCTGACAGTTCTTTCATCACAAAAATCGCTGTTGATCCCAACGACGCTGAGGTCAGAGTTGGGAATAAGTTTGGATACTGATCGGTTAAGAGTTTTTTTTTTACTGTGGAAAGAGATCTGATGATCCAGAGTCGGATCAGGTGAATATTCTTATTTTACAGGACCAGGATATCTCTCCTGTGGTGGCATCACAGTTCTCACCTCCTACAGGGACGATGGTTTGGGATCCAGGATTAGTTCCTGGTGTCCATGGATACAAGTCTCCAAGGCTGGAGAGCAGTTTTTCCAAGGGAAGAATTCCCAAGGGGAGAGGTTAATCAGAAAATCTTGCATGCAATCAGCATTCTTTGATTAAGAACTACTTACAACGTAACATCTTCTTCGTGTTCTGCCTGTCTTAATTCTGTCGGAAGACTAAACAGCAGTGGCATAAGTAAACCACTAGGGCGGAATGAGGAGCAAAGCGGAAATGGTGGAAGCCACAAAAGTTTCCGATGAGCGGAAAGGCAGGTAAACGCTCTTTTAGAGGTCGTCATTTTGGGTGATGACAACGGAGAAATAGACTTCCTCAGCACGTTCTTCATCCAGGAGAGTGGGGTCTTCATCAAGAAGTTCACAGAAATTACAAGTCTTTGGGGAATTCCTCGATTAGATGTGAGGGCGTTTTCACCTCAACAGGATACTTCGGGGATGTTGGTCCAGGTCAAGGGACACTCAAGCTATAGCAGTGGATCCCCTCGTGACACCTTGGGTGTTTCAGTCGATCTATGTGTTCTCTCCATTTTCACTCTTTCCGAAGGTGATAACTATAAGAAAACAAAGATTCAGGCGATCCTCATTGTTCCGGTCTAGGCACGGAGGGCTTTGTATCCAAATCTTCAAGACTTACTCATAGAAGATCCCTGGCCTCTTCCTCTAAGAGTGGTCCTGTTACAGCAAGGACAGGGCGTGTACCAAGAATTACCGGGGCTGCGTTTGACGGCTTAGCGGTTGAACGCCATATCCTGGCCTGAAAGGGTATTGCCGGTAAAGTCATTTTCACATTGCTTCAGGCTAATAAGGGAGCAACGGCGAAGATTTACCACCATATTTGGAGGAAGTATGTGTCTTGGTGTGAATCCAAGAAGGCTCCTACGGAAGAATTTCGGCTGGGTCGTTTTCTCCATTTTTTGCATGCAGGTGTGGATGCAAGCCTAAGGCTAGGCTCCATTAAAGTGTAGGTTTCAGCCTTATCAATTAAAAAAAAAAAAATTAGCTCTTGAAAAGTGGTCATGCTATTGGCATTGGCGTCCGCAAGGCGGGTATCGGAATTGGCGGCTTTGCCTCACAAGAGCCATCTTTGATCTTCCTTGTGGATAGAGAGGAATTGAGAAATTGGCAACAGTTTCTGCCTAAAGTGCTTTCTGCGTTTTCACAGGAACCAACCTATTGTGGTACCTGGGACTGCTTAACCCTTGGCTTTTTCAAAGTCTCTTGTGGTAGTCCGAGCTTGAATTTTTGAGTCGCCAGGACGGCTCAGATTAGGGAAACAAAGGCTCTGTTTATCCTGTATGCTCCCAACAAAATTGGGGCTCCTGCTTCTGAGAAGACTATTGCACGCGGGATCTGTGATACGATTCGACAGGCTCATTCTACGGCTGGATTGCTGTTACTGAAGTCGGTGAAGGCCCATTCTACCAGGAAGGTGGGCTCTTCTTGGGCGGATGCCCGTGGAGTCTCGGCGGTTCAACTTTGCCGAGTGGCTACTTGGTCGGGTTCAAACATTTTTCCTAAGTTCTACAAGTTTGATACCCAGGCTGCTGAGGACCTCAGATTGCTCAATCGGTGCTGCAGAGTTGTCCGCACTCTCCCGCCCGGTCTGGAGCTTTGGTATAAACCCCATGATCCTTTTGGAACCCCAGCATCCTCTAGGACGTAGGAGAAAATAGGATTTTAATAACTACCGGTAAATCCTTTTCTCTTAGTCCGTAGAGGATGCTGGGCGCCCGTCCCAGTGCGTACTGTATCTGCAGCTATTGGTTGTCGTTGCACTCATGTGGTGTTTCTTGCAGTCGTGTCTGTTGCTGCAGTTATTCGTGCCATGACATGCGATATCTGATTATCCGTCATGATGCATACAAGTTGTGTTACGTTTCCGGTCAACATTTTGCTGTATGGTTTTTCCATGCCGTCAGCTGGTGTTCTATTGAATGCCACATTCTGAGGTGTGAGCTGGTATGTCACTCACCGTGTTTAAACATTAAATTCTTTCCTCTAAATTTCCGTCTCTCTGGGCACAGTTTTCTAACTGAAGTCTGAAGGAGGGGCATAGAGGGAGGAGTCAGTTCACACCCATTCAAAGTCTTATAGTGTGCACATGTCTGCTGCAGATCCCGTCTATACCCCATGGTCCTTTTGGAACAACAGCATCCTCTACGGACTAAGAGAAAAGGATTTACTGGTAGGTATTAAAATCCTATTATTTCCATAGGGCTTTGCAAATAATGGCTAGATACACTGGGGTATCGGATATAGGGAACAATACGAATTACAGGGAGGTAGCTGTCTCTGTGCTAATGGATGGGCTCAATAAGGCATTGAGGGTCAGGGTGCAGACTTCTGTGCCTAATTGGAGAGGGGTCACAGTAGCTAATCTCAGGCAGAGAGGTTGAGGACAGTAAGTATACAGGCACATACAGGAAAGTCCCATCAGCCTAAACCCCAGACCCCTGATGGTACATCACGATCAAAACTATGTTACATTTGTAGAAAGAAAGGGCATTTTACCAGGGATTGTAGGAGTAATGGGACTCATAGTAAATATAGACCCCCTAGACCAGAACATGAGCCACATTATTAAACACATAGATGGGACCAAGGGACATATAGTAAGGATTCAAAAGCCAAATAGAAAACACAAATTCGGCTAATGGGAAGAACAAAATAAATGCAACATTACCCTTTGACAAAACTTGCTGGGGTTAAGAGGGGGCTTCTATGATTCTAAACCTTTTACTTCTTTTCCTAGCAGAAATGGCCCCTCAATAACTTAACAGGAACTTTGTTAAATATGATATACATATAGTGTGCTCCTGCTCAGGAAGTACAAAGTATGTTAGACACCCACGAAGACTAATGTTGCATTTCACTGTTCTAGATTCATGTCCATCACAGGTAGAGAAAATTGTCTCGCAAAAATACCGGGTTCCCTATGAACTTAGGATGGACAGGACACTGGATTGATGGCTGGGATAGTCCCAGTAGTGATACAACACACACAGACCTTAAAAGGGGAGTAGACCAAGTGAAGAATCACTTCCCCGTAGTGCCCAATGCAGTTGTCATTAAAAAAAAAAAATCTTCTTTACCTCTACAAACTTATCTGTTACCAACCTCTATGTCATTGTTCTTCACAGTTTCCTCTCCATCTTCTACATTCACCTACAGGAAGGTACAATACATGGACCCGATTACAGTTCAAACACCACATGCCTAATTGGTCCTTCAGAGTTCTGACCGAACCCAGTAATTCTCACCAGCACGATGGCACCAGTATGACTGCAGTGTGCCTTGTCATGCACAAAGGGTGGAGAATGAGAATACTGGTGAAGGGAATCTGTGCAAAGACACTGATATGCATGATGGTGTAACGGCCTGATGGTGAACGCAAACCTGACATTTTCTTTTTTTTCATTCCCCTCTCTTCTCTTTTCTAGAGATGGTTTTACTCCACACAACATACACACAACAGTTAATTGAAATGCAAAATGTGTGTTCCCTACTGGAAAAGGCAGTCTGGAAGGTGAAGGGATATGGTTAGGAGTCCTCAGGACTTTGGACAGATGGACACGGTAAGCCAGTGGTAAGCCAGTGACCCCCAGGGTATATCTCCCAAGCCTAGCTGAGGCAGCACACGGTCTGTCTCATCAAGGTAAATAAGGTATGTGCAAACTGGTTAGAGTCTACTGGAGTGCACCAGGGTTCTCTTCTCATGCAGGTAAGAAAGCAATGACATGTCTTACTTGCTTGAGGAAGAATATTGGTAAGGCAATACCAACGGAGCTATCCCACATCTCTTCTACAGACGGACCTTTTCAGGTAATACAAATAGACTTCATACAGTTACCACCCTGTAGGAATTTAAAATATGTGTAAGTACAGTATGTACTGATGCATTTTCAAACTGGGTAGAAGCATTCCCCGCTGCCACAAATACTGCTGTGTTCACTGCAAAGAAAATCGTGCAGGAATTTGTGTGCAGTTATGGTATCCCTAGAATGATTGAACGTGATAGGGGTACTCATTTTACAGGTGAAGTGTTTCAGGTCATGTGCAAACTGATGGGTATTAATAGCAAGCTGCATACTCCATACCGGTCATAGACAAGTGCGAAGGTGGAGAGAATGAACAGCACTATTAAGAATAAGCTGAGCAAAGTGATGGCTGAAACTGGATTGTTGTGGCCAGAGGCCTTACCATTAGTGTTGCACAGCATCAGAACCACTCCCAGGTCACCGCTTAACTTATCGCCCTTCGAAGTTCTTTTTGGTCGACAACCCCATGTAATGATAGATCCCAGGATGATTTGATGTGCAATAACGAAATAACTGTGCAATATTTGGTTGGGATGAGCCAGCAACTGAGAAATCAACAAAGGAATCTAAAACTGGCAATTCCTGACCTACCAAGCAGTAATTGTCATGACATTGAGTCTGGGGATTATGTAATGATTCAAAAAAAATTTACGCTCAGGTTGTCTCGTAGACAGGTGGGAAGGACCGTATCAAGTTTTGTTGACCAGCACAACAGCACTAAAGGTTGCCGAGAGAGAGACTTGGGTTCACTCGTCCCACTGCAAGAAGGTTGCTGACCCGGAGAAAACTCGTGACAAAGAGCAAGGTGAAGACAACCTCATATCACTAGAGAGCCTGTTCTGGGAAAACTGAGAGGCAGGACTGTTGAACGGCATCTGAGCAAGGAGAACAACAAAAATCAAGGACGGTTGTCGTACCATTTTTCTTTTTTTCACCCCCCACTTTTTTTTCTCTTATTTTTCCCTTCTTATTTTTCTTTTTGCTCCTTAATGAAATGGATCTACCTCAAGAGACTGTATTTTGGGTTTTTCTGGTGACTCTGTTTTTGATCAGGACAATCTGTTTTTGTGAGGGTTACAGAGGCGTTGAGCAAGGATCTGGTATGGCTTCTGATGGCGAGTACGGATTTGCAGGATCTCAGGAGCAGCACATCACTCTAGTAAAGGCTGGTATCAGTAAGCAATCTGGTAGTCACGGAGCTCGGAGGCAATGTGAAGGGTTATTGTCTGATGAATTTTGTATATGTAGGCATTGCGAGAACATAGTCGAAGATGGGTGCATCCAGAGATGTCGGTCAAACAGTAATATCGACATTGGCCGACATCCGTTGAGTGATTACCACTCATTAGTGGGTATGGTTTTAAACCAAACAGAATGTACCTCAAGGACAGGTACCTCAAGGACAGAGTAAGTCAGGATTAGTGCCATACCCTTTAACAATAGATGAGGTACTTGAATTACTGGGTGGGAGACCCGTGGACAAGAAATTCAATATATCTAGGCCCACTAGCATGAAGCTCCACCAGTACCACATAGATAGGTCACTGTTATGTTTTAATGTGACCAATCTCTGTAAACCAGGAAATTAGGAAATAATATGGAATAACCAGACAATGACCTTTTCAACCAGAGCTGATAAGATACCTATCGACTCCGAACTTGTACGCAAGATAGCTACAAGTGGGAAGTACTTTCGGTATAGGTATACACGTGGGATCAAAACCATGTGGGTCGTCAAAGTGTCGCAGAGGTATTGTGCCCACATCATCCAGCCCGATGCTGGTACTGAGCAAATGAGAGAACTAGGGATTGGTTTCTTTATAAGGAAGTTATGTGATATGGTGTTGTTACATTTTGTCCCTTATGTTCTCCCAGGTGATGTCTATTTCAAATGTGGAAGGAAAGCGTTCAAGTGGCTTACTCCAAGCTCTGAAGGGATGTGCTATATTGGGAGAGTACTACCAGAGGTCATGACCATAACCCACAACAAAATTAAAGACATTCACCGCAACGCTCAGATTCCTTATACTCATATCCATTATGAACACATCATCAAGAGACACCTCATAGATAGGGCAGAGCACGCACCTCTGATTTGACCAATTAATCCATCGGGATTCAAGTTCTTCTCACATTAGACATCACCCGTACTGCCAGAGGAACTATAAATTATAGGTACATCCATGCACTTCATAGATAATATCACTGAGATGTATGATGACACCTTCAGGTATACAGGTAGGGAGTTACAAGCCTACAAGAAGGAGCTGATCCAGCACAGGATGGTCCTTAATTATGTTATGACTGTGACAGGTGGGTACTGTGTTACCCTGGCAACTCAATATGGAGTGAAGTGTTGTACGTATATTACGAATAGCACTGACGACCCCACAGAGATCATTGATCAAAAGCTGTACAAGATCTTGCAGTTAAAATGGGAGTTCAGGAGGAAACACAACCTTACCTTGACGGCTGTGGGTAATGAACTGACTGGCTGGGTCTCATGGTTGAACCCACGGAAATGGTTCTCATGGTTAGGAGACTGGGTGCAAAATGTAATTGCGAGTGTGGGAAAGTTTCTCTTTTGTTTCCTGGGTGTCATCATAATCATAGGTCTGATAATCAGGTGTATTCGTATTTTTGATGCTGCGCAAACACAGCACAAATTTGATGAGTCTAAGGAGTGAGGGCGTTGTTACAGCAGCAGATTTGAATTATGACCCATCTGTAGAAACAGTGTTATGATAAGGATTGCAAATGAATTTCATGGCCTGTTTCTTTCACCATTTCTCTCTGTTTCCCCCTCTACCCAGAAACATCCAACCGGAAAAGACGTCAACCATACCCAATTTTATGTGAATGTATTTTTTTATATGTGTCTTACCCTCATCTCTGCAACCTCCAGTTAATGGCACACATAGTCAACAGGTGTTATCCACATATAGTAGCACTCACATATGTTTCCCATCCATGTATCATCAAATAAATGTGCTCCCCATTTGTTGGTATAAGAAGCCGAAAGGGTGAGTGTTAAAGACCTTGCCTGAAAAAAGCTCGGTAGTGTTTGTTTGCCCATGTACAGACCCTTAATACGGGATGAGAAGGATTTAATGTATAATCGGCTGTGTGTTAGCGGGTGAGCGGGTCCCGGAGCGGAGCAGCATTTTCAAGCTGCACTCCGCATGCAACCGGAGGCAGAAGTCGATGTCTTAGTATATTTACCATGTTGAAATGCATGTAAAATAGTTTTACTATTTGTACCTGACTCCTATAAAGCTACACAAGATACAGATAGAGCCCTCCTCATCTATCCCTTTAATAGGATTAACTGAGCCAGGGCAGTTAAACTTAATCCCCTGCTGTAATGACTTAATCTCCAGCTGTATTGTTATCTCTGTATTGTATTGCTGCTGGGAACAGTAGATGAAAGACTTATGCTAATAAGGCTTGGTGCACCCAGGAGCAGCAGAGAAGCCTAGATGAGCGAGGCTCCATCTGTATGGCAAACACAATCCAGATTCTGGTTGTGAGGGTGTGGGCAGATTGACAATTTCCTTCATATCTTTTGGGATTGTCCGTCATTCATCCTTTATGGAGAGAGGTTGAGAACCTTATTATGAACATAATGGTTCTCCTTATTTCCTTGACCCCACCCATTGCACTTTTATACATTTTCTCAGAGTCTGTACTGGCACAGTATAGATATTTCATTTTCAAGACTTTTATTACTACTAAGGCTGCAATTGCTCAGTTCTGGAAGCAATCTACCCCACCATCCATAGATCTGATCCAGTCAAACCTTAACCATAGCTTCCTCATGGAAACTTTATATTACCCATACCCCTCCTCTGCTAATTCGCCTTTGGCAAAATGGCTCTGTTGGCATGAATATACCACTGTAAAGGTGCATACACATGGAGAGATTTTGACTATGAGAGATTTTGAGTGAGAGATTGCCCTTGAACTGGCAGTAGGAGATTTTGACTAACTTTACCAGAGATTTTGACTAAGTGTGAAAGAGATTTTGGCTATGGGAGATTTTGGCTATGGGAGATTTTGACTATCTCATTTAAATAAGGAGATGAGTGGGGGAGTGTCATATATAGGATGATTTTACAGGGTGGCTGTAATAGGTTGATTGTACAGGGTGGGAAAGAGTCACTATCTGTGCACATAGGGAATTTTGATAGGGTGGGGAGTGTCACTAAAATAGGGTGATATTACACAGTGGGGGGAGTGTCAGTATTGTGGTAATAAATAGCATCAGCCATTATAACTCAGTGCATTATATGCTCTGTGGCTAGTTCTAGTTAGGTTTACCTACTTGAAGGCTTCACATTGCTAGTGCGCTATTATTTGTTTGGCAAGCCAGAACAAAGAGCTTTTCATTATGGATCACAACCATAGGTGTGCGCAGGGGGGGTGCCTGGTGCGCACAGGCACCCCCTAATGTCTGGCACCCTGATCTCACATGCCTGATGTAGCGATCGCCGAGCAAGCTGATTACTGTCCCCTCTGTGCTGCACCCTGTCAGGACTGCATTACTGACCGGACGCCTGGGTTAATCAAGGGTGCCACTGCCACCGGCTCTCAAACTCCCAGCTCCACCTCCATGTACAAAAACAGCGTGATGTGACGTGATTACCCGCCACACCCGCCACATGCCCACCTCTCTCCTTCTATGCTATGCCAACGCCAGCCACTGATGAGGATCAGCAACATTGACACTAGAGATGAGCGCCGGAAATTTTTCGGGTTTTGTGTTTTGGTTTTGGGTTCGGTTCCGCGGCCGTGTTTTGGGTTCGACCGCGTTTTGGCAAAACCTCACCGAATTTTTTTTGTCGGATTCGGGTGTGTTTTGGATTCGGGTGTTTTTTTCAAAAAACCCTAAAAAACAGCTTAAATCATAGAATTTGGGGGTCATTTTGATCCCAAAGTATTATTAACCTCAAAAACCATAATTTACACTCATTTTCAGTCTATTCTGAATACCTCACACCTCACAATATTATTTTTAGTCCTAAAATTTGCACCGAGGTCGCTGTGTGAGTAAGATAAGCGACCCTAGTGGCCGACACAAACACCGGGCCCATCTAGGAGTGGCACTGCAGTGTCACGCAGGATGTCCCTTCCAAAAAACCCTCCCCAAACAGCACATGACGCAAAGAAAAAAAGAGGCGCAATGAGGTAGCTGTGTGAGTAAGATAAGCGACCCTAGTGGCCGACACAAACACCGGGCCCATCTAGGAGTGGCACTGCAGTGTCACGCAGGATGTCCCTTCCAAAAAACCCTCCCCAAACAGCACATGACGCAAAGAAAAAAAGAGGCGCAATGAGGTAGCTGTGTGAGTAAGATAAGCGACCCTAGTGGCCGACACAAACACCGGGCCCATCTAGGAGTGGCACTGCAGTGTCACGCAGGATGGCCCTTCCAAAAAACCCTCCCCAAACAGCACATGACGCAAAGAAAAAAAGAGGCGCAATGAGGTAGCTGACTGTGTGAGTAAGATAAGCGACCCTAGTGGCCGACACAAACACCGGGCCCATCTAGGAGTGGCACTACAGTGTCACGCAGGATGGCCCTTCCAAAAAACCCTCCCCAAACAGCACATGACGCAAAGAAAAATAAAAGAAAAAAGAGGTGCAAGATGGAATTGTCCTTGGGCCCTCCCACCCACCCTTATGTTGTATAAACAGGACATGCACACTTTAACCAACCCATCATTTCAGTGACAGGGTCTGCCACACGACTGTGACTGATATGACGGGTTGGTTTGGACCCCCCCCAAAAAAGAAGCAATTAATCTCTCCTTGCACAAACTGGCTCTACAGAGGCAAGATGTCCACCTCATCATCATCCTCCGATATATCACCGTGTACATCCCCCTCCTCACAGATTATCAATTCGTCCCCACTGGAATCCACCATCTCAGCTCCCTGTGTACTTTGTGGAGGCAATTGCTGCTGGTCAATGTCTCCGCGGAGGAATTGATTATAATTCATTTTAATGAACATCATCTTCTCCACATTTTCTGGATGTAACCTCGTACGCCGATTGCTGACAAGGTGAGCGGCGGCACTAAACACTCTTTCGGAGTACACACTTGTGGGAGGGCAACTTAGGTAGAATAAAGCCAGTTTGTGCAAGGGCCTCCAAATTGCCTCTTTTTCCTGCCAGTATAAGTACGGACTGTGTGACGTGCCTACTTGGATGCGGTCACTCATATAATCCTCCACCATTCTTTCAATGTTGAGAGAATCATATGCAGTGACAGTAGACGACATGTCCGTAATCATTGTCAGGTCCTTCAGTCTGGACCAGATGTCAGCATCAGCAGTCGCTCCAGACTGCCCTGCATCACCGCCAGCGGGTGGGCTCGGAATTCTGAGCCTTTTCCTCGCACCCCCAGTTGCGGGAGAATGTGAAGGAGGAGATGTTGACAGGTCGCGTTCCGCTTGACTTGACAATTTTCTCACCAGCAGGTCTTTCAACCCCAGCAGACTTGTGTCTGCCGGAAAGAGAGATCCAAGGTAGGTTTTAAATCTAGGATCGAGCACGGTGGCCAAAATGTAGTGCTCTGATTTCAACAGATTGACCACCCGTGAATCCTTGTTAAGCGAATTAAGGGCTCCATCCACAAGTCCCACATGCCTAGCGGAATCGCTCCGTGTTAGCTCCTCCTTCAATGTCTCCAGCTTCTTCTGCAAAAGCCTGATGAGGGGAATGACCTGACTCAGGCTGGCAGTGTCTGAACTGACTTCACGTGTGGCAAGTTCAAAGGGCATCAGAACCTTGCACAACGTTGAAATCATTCTCCACTGCACTTGAGACAGGTGCATTCCACCTCCTATATCGTGCTCAATTGTATAGGCTTGAATGGCCTTTTGCTGCTCCTCCAACCTCTGAAGCATATAGAGGGTTGAATTCCACCTCGTTACCACTTCTTGCTTCAGATGATGGCAGGGCAGGTTCAGTAGTTTTTGGTGGTGCTCCAGTCTTCTGTACGTGGTGCCTGTACGCCGAAAGTGTCCCGCAATTCTTCTGGCCACCGACAGCATCTCTTGCACGCCCCTGTCGTTTTTAAAAAAATTCTGCACCACCAAATTCAAGGTATGTGCAAAACATGGGACGTGCTGGAATTTGCCCATATTTAATGCACACACAATATTGCTGGCATTGTCCGATGCCACAAATCCACAGGAGAGTAGAATTGGGGTAAGCCATTCTGCGATGATCTTCCTCAGTTGCCGTAAGAGGTTTTTAGCTGTGTGCGTATTCTGGAAAGCGGTGATACAAAGCATAGCCTGCCTAGGAAAGAGTTGGCGTTTGCGAGATGCTGCTACTGGTGCCGCCGCTGCTGTTCTTGCGGCGGGAGTCCATACATCTACCCAGTGGGCTGTCACAGTCATATAGTCCTGACCCTGCCCTGCTCCACTTGTCCACATGTCCGTGGTTAAGTGGACATTGGGTACAACTGCATTTTTTAGGACACTGGTGAGTCTTTTTCTGACGTCCGTGTACATTCTCGGTATCGCCTGCCTACAGAAGTGGAACCTAGATGGTATTTGGTAACGGGGGCACACTGCCTCAATAAATTGTCTAGTTCCCTGTGAACTAACGGCGGATACCGGACGCACGTCTAACACCAACATAGTTGTCAAGGCCTCAGTTATCCGCTTTGCAGCAGGATGACTGCTGTGATATTTCATCTTCCTCGCAAAGGACTGTTGGACAGTCAATTGCTTACTGGAAGTAGTACAAGTGGGCTTACGACTTCCCCTCTGGGATGACCATCGACTCCCAGCAGCAACAACAGCAGCGCCAGCAGCAGTAGGCGTTACACGCAAGGATGCATCGGAGGAATCCCAGGCAGGAGAGGACTCGTCAGAATTGCCAGTGACATGGCCTGCAGGACTATTGGCATTCCTGGGGAAGGAGGAAATTGACACTGAGGGAGTTGGTGGGGTGGTTTGCGTGAGCTTGGTTACAAGAGGAAGGGATTTACTGGTCAGTGGACTGCTTCCGCTGTCGCCCAAAGTTTTTGAACTTGTCACTGACTTATTATGAATGCGCTGCAGGTGACGTATAAGGGAGGATGTTCCGAGGTGGTTAACGTCCTTACCCCTACTTATTACAGCTTGACAAAGGGAACACATGGCTTGACAAATGTTGTCCGCATTTCTGGTGAAATACTTCCACACCGAAGAGCTGATTTTTTTGGTATTTTCACCAGGCATGTCAACGGCCATATTCCTCCCACGGACAACAGGTGTCTCCCCGGGTGCCTGACTTAAACAAACCACCTCACCATCAGAATCCTCCTGGTCAATTTCCTCCCCAGCGCCAGCAACACCCATATCCTCCTCATCCTGGTGTACTTCAACACTGACATCTTCAATCTGACTATCAGGAACTGGACTGCGGGTGCTCCTTCCAGCACTTGCAGGGGGCGTGCAAATGGTGGAAGGCGCATGCTCTTCACGTCCAGTGTTGGGAAGGTCAGGCATTGCAACTGACACAATTGGACTCTCCTTGTGGATTTGTGATTTCGAAGAACGCACAGTTCTTTGCGGTGCTTTTGCCAGCTTGAGTCTTTTCAGTTTTCTAGCGAGAGGCTGAGTGCTTCCATCCTCATGTGAAGCTGAACCACTAGCCATGAACATAGGCCAGGGACTCAGCCGTTCCTTGCCACTCCGTGTGGTAAATGGCATATTGGCAAGTTTACGCTTCTCCTCCGACAATTTTATTTTAGGTTTTGGAGTCCTTTTTTTACTGATATTTGGTGTTTTGGATTTGACATGCTCTGTACTATGACATTGGGCATCGGCCTTGGCAGACGACGTTACTGGCATTTCATCGTCTCGGCCATGACTAGTGGCAGCAGCTTCAGCACGAGGTGGAAGTGGATCTTGATCTTTCCCTAATTTTGGAACCTCAACATTTTTGTTCTCCATATTTTAATAGGCACAACTAAAAGGCACCTCAGGTAAACAATGGAGATGGATGGATACTAGTATACAATTATGGATGGACTGCCGAGTGCCGACACAGAGGTAGCTACAGCCGTGGACTATTGTACTGTACTGTGTCTGCTGCTAATATAGACTGGATGATAATGAGATGTAGTATGTATGTATAAAGAAGAAAGAAAAAAAAACCACGGGTAGGTGGTATACAATTATGGATGGACTGCCGAGTGCCGACACAGAGGTAGCTACAGCCGTGGACTACTGTACTGTGTCTGCTGCTAATATAGACTGGTTGATAAAGAGATGTAGTTTGTATGTATAAAGAAGAAAGAAAAAAAAAACCACGGGTAGGTGGTATACAATTATGGGTGGACTGCCGAGTGCCGACACAGAGGTAGCTACAGCCGTGGACTACCGTACTGTGTCTGCTGCTAATATAGACTGGTTGATAATGAGATGTAGTATGTATAAAGAAGAAAGAAAAAAAAACCACGGGTAGGTGGTATACAATTATGGACGGACTGCCGAGTGCCGACACAGAGGTAGCTACAGCCGTGGACTACCGTACTGTACTGTGTCTGCTGCTAATATAGACTGGATGATAATGAGATGTAGTATGTATAAAGAAGAAAGAAAAAAAAACCACGGGTAGGTGGTATACAATTATGGATGGACTGCCGAGTGCCGACACAGAGGTAGTTACAGCCGTGGACTACCGTACTGTGTCTGCTGCTAATATAGACTGGTTGATAATGAGATGTAGTATGTATAAAGAAGAAAGAAAAAAAAAACCACGGGTAGGTGGTATACAATTATGGATGGACTGCCGAGTGCCGACACAGAGGTAGCTACAGCCGTGGACTACTGTACTGTGTCTGCTGCTAATATAGACTGGTTGATAAAGAGATGTAGTATGTATGTATAAAGAAGAAAGAAAAAAAAACCACGGGTAGGTGGTATACAATTATGGACGGACTGCCGAGTGCCGACACAGAGGTAGCTACAGCCGTGGACTACCGTACTGTACTGTGTCTGCTGCTAATATAGACTGGTTGATAAAGAGATGTAGTATGTATGTATAAAGAAGAAAGAAAAAAAAAACCACGGGTAGGTGGTATACAATTATGGTTGGACTGCCGAGTGCCGACACAGAGGTAGCTACAGCCATGGACTACTGTACTGTGTCTGCTGCTAATATAGACTGGCTGATAAAGAGATGTAGTATGTATGTATAAAGAAGAAAGAAAAAAAAACCACGGGTAGGTGGTATACAATTATGGACGGACTGCCGAGTGCCGACACAGAGGTAGCTACAGCCGTGGACTACCGTACTGTACTGTGTCTGCTGCTAATATAGACTGGTTGATAAAGAGATGTAGTATGTATGTATAAAGAAGAAAGAAAAAAAAACCACGGGTAGGTGGTATACAATTATGGATGGACTGCCGAGTGCCGACACAGAGGTAGCTACAGCCGTGGACTACTGTACTGTGTCTGCTGCTAATATAGACTGGTTGATAAAGAGATGTAGTATGTATGTATAAAGAAGAAAGAAAAAAAAACCACGGGTAGGTGGTATACAATTATGGATGGACTGCCGAGTGCCGACACAGAGGTAGCTACAGCCATGAACTTCCGTACTGTGTCTGCTGCGACTGGATGATAAATAATGATATAAAAAATATATATATATCACTACTGCAGCCGGACAGGTATATATTATATAATGACGGACCTGCTGGACACTGTCTGTCAGCAGAATGAGTTTTTTATAGAATAAAAAAAAAAACACCACACAAGTCACACGACGAGTGTTTAACTTTTTCAGGCAATCACAATATAGTATACTACTAACTATACTGGTGGTCAGTGTGGTCAGGTCACTGGTCAGTCACACTGGCAGTGGCACTCCTGCAGCAAAAGTGTGCACTGTTTAATTTTAATAATATGTACTCTTGGCTCCTGCTATAACCTATAACTGGCACTGCTCCCCAGTCTCCCCCACAATTATAAGCTGTGTGAGCACAGTCAGATATATACATAGATGATGCAGCACACTGGGCTGAGCAGTGCACACAGATATGGTATGTGACTGAGTCACTGTGTATCGTTTTTTTCAGGCAGAGAACGGATTATATTAAATAAAACTGCACTGTCTGGTGGTCACTGTGGTCAGTCACTACTAAACTCTGCACTCTCTACAGTACTCCTAAGCTCCAGTAAATCAAGTGTCTCTGTCTCAAATCAATCTCACTCTCTCTCTTCTAATCTAAATGGAGAGGACGCCAGCCACGTCCTCTCCCTATCAATCTCAATGCACGTGTGAAAATGGCGGCGACGCGCGGCTCCTTATATAGAATCCGAGTCTCGCGAGAATCCGACAGCGTCATGATGACGTTCGGGCGCGCTCGGGTTAACCGAGCAAGGCGGGAAGATCCGAGTCGCTCGGACCCGTGAAAAAAAACATGAAGTTCGGGCGGGTTCGGATTCCGAGGAACCGAACCCGCTCATCTCTAATTGACACGTCACTCGGTTTTCCAGCAGCAGCAGTACTAGTCTGCGACTGTCAGTGTCAGTGAGTGACTGACTTGTAAGTAAGCTGCTGCAGCTTGCAGAGGAAAGAGGGGGAGCCAGACCAGGCTGAGGAGGAGCAGTGTAATTGCAGTGAGTGCCATCAGGGGTGTTTGTTTGGGGCACACCACAACATCTGTATCTGCTTTATTAGGATTGGTACAAGGGTGGACATTTTATATTGCGTTAACCGTCAATAGATGGTGCTAGACACGCCCAAATGGTGGTGCTAGACACACCCCTCCGACGGTGCACCCCCTAATAAAATGTGCTGCGCACGCCTATGATCACAACTACCAAGTCAGGGTATTATATGCTCAGGCTGCGGCAGTGTGGGATATGGAGAGAGCACAGAGGAGGGAGAGGAGACGTGCTCGGTCCTGTTGGATCAAGCAGTGGCTGTTGCAGAGGGAATCTCTCTCTCATTTGCCATTGCTGAAGCAGATTCAGGAGAACAATCCGGAGGATTACCGGAATTATCTACGGATGGATGAGAAGATGTTCCAGGAGCTGCTGCGACTGGTGACACCTCTCATTCAGAAGCAGGATACGAACATGCGGCAGGCCATTTCTGTGCAGGACTGGCTGGTGGCTACCCTGCGCTACGTGGCTACCGGGAGATCGCTGCAGGACCTGAAGTTCAGCACCCTTAATATATATATAAGTAAATAGTTTCCTGCCTCTGCCGAGGAGTGGAGAGTCATTACTGAGGATTTCGAAAAGAGCTGGCATTTTCCTAATTGTGGCGGAGCAATTGACGAGAAGCATGTGCGCATAGCACCTCCTTCCAAGAGTGGCTCCCTTTACTACAACTATAAGGGCTTTTTCAGCATAGACCTCATGGCAATTGTTAATGCCAACTACAAATTTATTTTCATAGATGTTGGCAAAAATGGGAGAGCATCAGATGGGGGTTCATTAAAAGACACCGGCTTCTATCGCTGGCTCCTCACACAGCAGCTACATCTGCCTAAAGCAGAGGAGTGCAAGCAGGGGCTGAATTTTGTATTTGTAGGAGATGAAGCCTTTGCTCTGAACGCAGGGCCGGTGCAAGGTATCTCGGCACCCTAGGCAAAACTTCAGCCTAACCCCCCCCCCCAAAAAACAAACAAAAAACACTTGCTCTCCTTGGTGTCTGAATGCCTGTGTCTCTCACCTTTACTTACTCCTTGCATTTTGCCTGCTACCCATTCGGCTCCTTCTTCCCTCTCAACCCCTGCCCCCCCCCCCCCCCCTCATTCCCCGCACCTCTCATTGCTTGTTTCACTCCCTGCCTGCATCCTTGCCCCACTGCCTACCTGATTCCTTCTCTCAGCCCCACACCTCTCACTAGCTTTCTTTTCTTTAACCCCTAGCCCCTCTCCCCAATGCAATTTCTCATCCAATGCAGCTCCTTTCCCAACATAGACATCTCAAATCAGGAGCACCCCGCAGATATGGTGGCAATTTAAACTTGGCACAGTCACTCACACAGGAGTCACCCACTGTCGCACACATTCACACACAGCAGTCACCCGTTGTCACCCACACACAGCAGTCATTCACTGGCATCCATATACAGCATTCACCCAATGTAACCCACAATGTCACCCACACACAAACAATGCACCCAGTAGTGCTCACCTAGTGCCACCTTGCACTGCGCAGCTGGCTGGGAGGAGCCCGGGAGGCAGCTGTCATCCGCAGCCGCTATGTGTCTAGCCAGATAACTGGAAAAGTGAGGTACAGTAGCTGCAGCTGGTGTGACAGCTGTTCAGCGGCTCAGGGCAGCACAATGTCAGGATCAGCCACACAGCAGCAACAGCCGGGGGCGGGAGGGCGCATGGTCATTGAGGATGTCCCAGGTCCTAATGTTGCTGTGTTTTTAGTGCAAAGGGGAGGTCTTGACACTCCTCAGCCTGGCCCTGGCAGCACAAGATGCAGGAGGTGGGGAGGCAGCGGGTAACATTTGGGAACACAATCGCGGGAGGGGGGGGGGGGGGCTGGTAATGATGCAGAGAGGAGGAAGTAACATTCAGGAGCATAATTGCGTGGGGGGGGGGGATCGTGGTGAGTGAAAAAGCTTGTGGGTCCCAGTGACCCATTACTTGAAAATAATGGGGTCCTATTCACCTGTATCTGGGTCCCATCTCTATATGCCGCACCTACACCTTCTTTATATATCGCACCTACACTATCTCTATATACCACACCTACACAATCTCTATATACCGCACCTACACCATCACTATATACCGCACCTACACCATCTCTATATACCGCACCTACACCATCTCTATATACCGCACCTACACCATCTCTATATACCGCACCTACACCATCACTATATACCGCACCTACACCTTCTCTATATACCGCACCTACACCATCTCTATATACCGCACCTACACCTTCTCTATATACCGCACCTACACCTTCTCTATATGCTGCACCTACATCTTCTCTATATGCCGCACCAACATCTTCTCTATATGCCGCACCTACACCATCTCTATATGCCGCACCTACACCTTCTCTATATGCCGTACCTACACCTTCTCTATATGCCGCACCTACACCATCCCTATATGCCGCACCTACACCATCCCTATATGCCGCACCTACACCATCTCTATATACCGCTTTTACACCATCTCTATATACCGCACCTACACCATCTCTATATACCGCACATACACCATCTCTATATGCCGCACCTACACCTTCTCTATATGCCGCACCTACACTTTCTCTATATGCCGCACCTACACCATCTCTATATGCCGCACCTACACCATCCCTATATGCCGCACCTACACCATCCCTATATGCCGCACCTACACCATCCCTATATGCCGCACCTACACCTTCTCTATATACCGCACCTACACCTTCTCTATATGCCGCACCTACACCATCTCTATATACTGCACCTACACCATCTCTATATACCGCACCTACACCATCTCTATATGCCGCACCTTCACCATCTCTATATACCGCACCTACACCATCTCTATATACCGCACCTACACCATCCCTATATACCGCACCTACACCATCTCTATATACCATACCTACACCATCCCTATATACCGCACCTACACCTTCTCTATATACTGCACCTACACCTTCTCTATATACCGCACCTACACCATCTCTATATACCGCACCTACACCATCTCTATATACCGCACCTACACCATCTCTTTATACCGCACCTACACCTTCTCTACATGATGCTCCTGAAGAGAACTTTCTGTGTATTGTGAACCTTTCTAAACCAATAGCAGAAACCAGAACTACATGGCTGAAGTTTCTCTGCAAATTGAGATTGTCCTGGGGGATAAGGTGTTAACAGTCACAGATTCCCATGTAGGGGTGGGGGGCAGTGTAGCACATTCCAAGAAGCTGTGGCAGACACTACTGTGTACTATGCATTGCTTCAGTCAGTGTATCTGTACACGTGCAGCAGGGAGCAGTGACCGGTCAGCCGGAGCTGGAGACGGAGCGCTGCCTGGTGCTTCAGCCTGAATGTGAGTGAATGTGAGTGTATGTCACAGCAGAACAGACAGAGCCAGTGTGAGTTACCTTACATCGTTCTGCACTGCACATTTCCTCTGTGTGCTGTGCTGGAACATCATCGTAGGTAACCACTGTTGGAGGGTGATGTGAAGAACGTCGGCGCTGTTGTTCCTTAGTTCCGGGGGAGGAGGGAAGAGAGAGGGAGGGAGGGCTGTACAAACTCCCCTGGGACGCGCGGCACTGATATTGGTTTATTTTAATGATTGCTGTCCCCCTCGCAGGCTGGCTCCTCCTCCACTTCTGCAGTCGGGCAAAGGGAGACTTCAATCATTAAAACAAACCAATATCCGTGCAGCACGTCCCAGGGGACCTACCCACACCCACCCTGGCACGTATTTACGAACACTGAAGGTAACGTTCGGGAGCGGGGGAGCGGGTTGATGGGGGCGGGGGATGACCCACTCACGTTAAACTCATGTTGAACTATTGTCAGCAGGGTGATAAAGCGTTCTCTGGTTCATTCAGTGTGCAGTGCCGCCCTCCAGTGGTCGCCGCCCATAGGCAGCTGCCTAAAGCTGCCTAGTGGTAGCGCCGGCCCTGTCTGAACGAACATATTCTAAAGCCCTACCCTCAAAGGCAGCTTACCTTGGAAAAGAGTATATATAACTATCGCCTATCTCGGGCCCAACGCATAGTGGAGAAGGCTTTTGGCATCATGAGTAGGCGATTTCATATCTTCACTTCTCCAATTGATTTAAGGGTGGACAAAATACTCTGGGTGGTATTTGGGTGTTGCGCCGTGCACAATTATTTGAGGCACAAAAAAAAAAACCACAAGGCCACCACCTACAGCACCGCCAATAGACAAGCCACGTGATCCTGACTCTGCCAGGTGGCCTGGTGTGGAAACACCTGCAGGACATACTGTAACTCACAAGCCACCAATGCAAAGGCCAAAAAAGTCAGAGACGAGTACATGGCCTACTTTAATGGTGTGGGGGCAATGTACTGGCAGGACGCTGCAATTGAGATGTATTTCAGGGATTGTTTACTATGTGTGGTGAAATAAATTATGCCTGCGGCATGGTTTTGGTGTGTCCGTTTTACTTTGTGTCTACGATTTTGATTTATTTTAAATTGGTATTTGTTAGCTAATTGAACCTGATAATGTCAAATATTATCTTAAAACATAAAGCTATACACTATTACCATGGAGCCGCTATGGCCGCTAGACTTATTCCACACACTACGGACTAAGTACGCTATTTGTGTACTGAGTACCGTATGGATACGCACTTAGCGTATCAGACGCTGTGCCGTGGGTACAACGTACACGCGGCATGTACGCACACAGTGATATACAGTAAAACTTCAGTAATGAAACAGTGTAAGGATGTGCTTATACTTTAAACCATAGCAGCCTAGTACTGCAACAATGTAATACCTTAAAACCTTAAGTATACCTATACACCTTATAGCGATTAAGACGCTATGGAAGCCCTTTGCAGGAAAGTGAAAACACAACACCGGTTTGTAGTAAACCACTGGGCTCTAACCCGCAGTGGATTTTTCAGAGAAAAGGGATAAACAGATACAATTTATACACTACAGGCTAACAAGGAAATCTAAACAGAATAATAGAGAATAATGGCTACAGAGAATATACATATGTGAGATTGTTTCGCAAGCGCAACCTGAATCCAGTCCTCAGCTATCAGGGAGAAAGCCTTCAGAGTCTTTTAGCTGGCCAGGCAACAGTGGTCTTTTTATACACAACATGCATACACAATACAATGGTCACTGGAATCTCATTGTTCATTGGACACAGAGATGTGTCTCTACATTACAGTAAAGGTCATACGTGGATTTGAAAAGGTGGGCTGTGTCTTTCCCCAACTGCTCTGGTGGGAGGTATCCTCTGGATTCCCGCCGCATGTGTAATTTACAGCAAATACAGTTAATGTTCATATTCTACTTTTGTACATAACTATACGCAAGAGCGAGCGATAGTTTCCTAACTAACACCGGAATGTTACCCTTAAAATACCCAACAGCTGGATACTCGACACCACCTTTCAACCTTTATCTGACCCTTCCTATCATGCAAAGAGGAATCTCTCTGTCCAGGAACTGTTTAAACTAACATTACTCGCTGTCATGGTCTAGGGGAACAATATCTACAAAATGCACTATTTGGGTTAAACATGTTATGTTTGAGTCGCACGCTACATGCTCACAAACTTCGCCGTAAATACCCATATCATGCGCACGATCGCCGGAGCGATCTTACGCAACTTGCAGATATGTGTACGTACGGCGGACTGAGTGCCTGAGCAGCGGGCATGTGCATGGGGTCAGTACAAGGCATATGTATAACAATATTTTTCGACTTTGACAGTCCACCCTTTGGCAGTCAACAATAACTGCCACAATCTAAACAATTAAGCAGAAAAATATACAATACAATGAAATACCTTTAAATGATTGGGTGGAGGGAGAAGAGGAGTAGACGGGAAATGTATGACCTAGTGGGATAGTAAAAGCATGTATGTATGAAATTCATGTCTGAGGGTACATGTTCTAGATAAGCTTTGAGGTATTGCGAAGTATATGTTAAATCCTTCTTATCCCGTATTAAGGGTCTGTAAGTGGGCCAACAAACACTACCAAGCTCTTTTCGGCTTCTTGTTCCAACAAATGGGGTGCACATTTAGTTGATAATACATGGAGGGGGAGAAACATGTGAGTGCTAATATATGTACCTGTATCACCTGTCGACTATGTGTGTCACTACCTGAAGGTTGTAGAGATAAAGATAAGAAACATGTGTTACAAATACATTCATATGATAATGTGTGCAATTGTCCTTGGGTGTCTGTTGAAGTCTTGTCCGGATGGATGTATCCTTGCTGTGGGAGATAATCAAAGTCTTTCAAGCGTCCATAAAAGTCTTTTAAAGTCTCTAAAATGTCTATCAAAAGTCTTTTAGAAATGTCCATCAAAGGTCTGTAGTCTTCTTCACCAAAGTCTTTAGTCTTCTTCCGAATGGATGTCTTTTTTCTTGGGAGAAAAACAAAGGAGAAACGGGTGAAAGAAACGGAACCGTGGAATCACGTCTTATCACAACATTGTCTCAATTGATGGATCATAAATTAAATCAGTTGTTGTAACAATGCCCTCACTTCTCAAACTCGTCACTTTGGTACTGAGCTTGCGCTGCATTAAAATCCGAACACATCTAAATATCAAACCAATCATTATGACAACTCCCAGGATACAAAAGAGAAACTTTCCTACACTCACGATAACATTTCGAGCCCAATCTCCTAAACCTGAGAACCAATTGTGTGGGTTCAACCATGAAACCCAGCCGGTCAGTTCATTACTCACAGCAGTTAGGGTAAGGTTGTGTCTCCTTCGGAACTCCCATTTCAATTGCAAGATATCGTCCATCTTTTGATCTATAATCTCGGTGGGGTCATCAGTGCTGTTCGTAATGTACGTGCAGCACTTCACACCATACTGAGATGCTAGGGTGACACAATACCCGCCTGTCACTGCTGTGATATAATTGAGAACCATCCTGTGCTGGATCAGCTCCGTTTTGTAAGCTTGCAATTCTCTCCCAGTATACCTGAAGGTGTCATCATACATTTCGGTGATATTGTCTATCAGGTTCGCTAGTGCAGTAATATACCTAAAATTTATAATTCCTCTGGCGGTATGAGTGATATCTAACTCGAGTAGGAATTGAATCCCAGTGGATTCGCGGATCAAATCAGAGGCTGCGTTCTCTGTCCTATCTATAAGGTGTCTCTTAACGATGTGTTCGTAGTGAGTGTGAGTGTAAGGAGCTTGAGCATTGCGGTGAACATCTTTCATCTTATTATGGGTAATGGTCATTACTTCTGGCAACATTCTTCCAATGTAACACAATCCCTCTGAGTTTGGGGCGAGCCACTTATACGCCTTCCTCCCGCATATGAAATATGCATCATTGGGGAGAACATATGGGACCGAATATGACATCACTATATTGCAAACCTTCCAGGTGAAAATTCCTATCCCTAACTCTCTCATTTGTTCAGTACACGTATCAGGCTGTATGATATGCGCACAGTACCCTGGAGATACTTCTCCAACCCGCATGGTCCTACTTCCTAGAGTATACCTGTACCGAAAATACCTCCCACCCCCGGCTATTTGGCGGATAGTTCTGAGTTGGCTCTGTGTGAAAATGCCATGGTTTGGTTATTCCATGTCACTTCCCAATTTCCCGCCTTTCGGGGATTGGAAATGTTGAAACATAGGCCCTCATTCCGAGTCGTTCGCTCGTTCTTTTTTTTCGCATCGCAGTGAAAATCAGCTTAGAGCGCATGCGCAATGTTCGCACTGCGACTGCGCTAAGTAATTCTGCTATGAAGAAAGGATTTTTACTCACGGCTTTTTGTTCGCACCGGCGAACGTAGTGTGATTGACAGGAAATGGGTGTTACTGGGCGGAAACACGGCGTTTTATGGGCGTGTGGCTGAAAACGCTACCGTTTCCGGAAAAAACGCAGGAGTGGCCGGAGAAACGGGGGAGTGTCTGGGCGAACGCTGGGAGTGTTTGTGACATCAAACCAGGAACGACAAGCACTGAACTGATCGCACAGGCAGAGTAAGTCTGGAGCTACTCTAAAACTGCTAAGTTTTTTTTGTTCGCAATATTGCGTAAACTTCGTTCGCACTTTTAAGATGCTAAGATACACTCCCAGTAGGCGTAGACTAAGCGTGTGTAACTCTGCTAAATTCGCCTTGCGACCGATCAACTCGGAATGAGGGCCATATTAAGGACCTATCCACATGATATTGGTGGAGCTTCAAACTAGGTGGCCTAGAAATGTTAAATTTCTTGTCCACCGGCCTCCCACCCCTTAATTCAAGTACCTCATCTATTGCTAAGGGATACGGTACTAAACCTGACTTCCTCTGACCTTGAGGTACTTGTGAGCACACCCAGCATTCTGTTTGGTTTAAAACCTTACCCACTAATGAGTGATAGTAACTCAATGGATGACGGTCCATGTTAATATTAAGGCTGGACTGACATCTCTGGACGCACCCGTCCTCAACTATGTTTTCACAATTTCTACAGATAAAATTTTCCTCAGCTAATAATCCTTCACAATGCCTCCTAGTGTCAAGACTACCAGATCATTTTCTGATACTCGCCTTTGCTCGGTGAATGTGTTGCTCTTGGAATTCTATCAATCCGTCCTTGTCATCAGAACCCATTCCAGATCCTTTCTGACCTCTAGACTGCTCTGGTCAACAACAGGGTCAACAGGAAAACCCAGAATGCAGTCTCTTGGGGTAAGTCCATCTTGCAGGAGGAGAAAGAAAGAGTGGTAATGGGAGGTAAAGAAAATAATAGAAGGGAAAGAAAACTGGTGCGACAACCGCCTCTGGTCTTGTAATTCTCTGTGCTCAGATGCCGTGACAACAGTCCTGCCTCTCAACCTTCCCGGAACAGGCACTCCAATGATATGGTTTCCTCTACACTCTGCTCTTTGTCACGGGCTTTCTCTGGGTCAGCGACCTTCTTACAGTGGGGCTTTCTCTGGGTCAGCGACCTTCTTACAGTGGGACGAGTGGACCCAAGTCTCTCTATCTGCAACCTTCAATGCTGTTGTGCTGGTTAGTAAAACTTGGTACGGTCCTTCCCACTGGTCAATCAGGCAACCTGAGCGTAGAAAATGTTGAATCATTACATAATCCCCAGGTTCAATGTCATGACAATTACTGTCTGGCAGATCAGGAATCACCAGCTTTAAATTGCTCTTTTGATTCCTCAACTGCTTGTTCATCTTAACCAAATACTTTACAGTCACTTCATTATTGCATTTTAAATCATCCTGGGGGTCAATCATTACATGGGGTTGTCGACCAAAAAGAATCTCAAAGGGTGATCGGTTAAGAGGGGACCTGGGAGTGGTTCTGATGCTCTACAATACAAGTGGCAAAGCTTCTGGCCACAACAATCCAGTTTCAGCCATCACTTTGCTCAGCTTGTTTTTAATAGTGCTGTTTACTCTTTCCACTTTCGCACTCGCCTGTGGGCGGTACGGAGTATGCAGCTTACTATTAATTCCCATTAATTTGCACATTACTTGAAAGACTTCACCTGTAAAATGGGTACCCCTATCACTTTCAATTATCCTAGGTATACCATACCTGCACACAAATTCCTGCACAATTTTCTTTCCAGTAAACACAGCAGTATTTGTGGCAGCGGGGAACGCTTCTACCCAATTTGAAAACACATCAATACAAACCAACACATACTTTAAATTTCTACAGGGTGGCAATTGTATGAAATCAATCTGTATTACCTGAAAAGGGCCGTCTGTTGGCGGGATATGGGATATTCTGTTGGTATTGACTTTCCAATATTCTTCCTCAAGCAGGTGAGGCATGTCATTGCTCTCTTACCCGCATGAGAAGAGAATCCTGGCATGCACCAGTAGGCTCTTACCAATTTGCACATTCCTTCTTTGCCTAAATGAGTCAGACCATGTGCCGCCTCAGCTAAACTTGGAAGATATGCTCTGGGGGGCCACTGGCTTATCCTGTCCATCTGTCCAGAATCCTGAGGACTCCTGGCCATATCCTTTTGACCTCCAGACTGCCTTTTCCTGTGGGGAACACAAATTTTGCATTTCACTCAATTTTTGTGTGTTGACGGCATTGAATACCATCAGTTGTGTGATGTCTGTCTGTAGGGGGGTGCTGGCTGCTGATTTAGCAGCTTCATCTGCCCGGCTGTTACCAAGTGACACTGGGTATTGCCTGTACGTGTGGGCTTTACACTTGATAACAGCCACTCTGTCAGGTTCCTGTGTCGCTGCTTGAAGTCTTTTGATGTGGGTCTCATGCGCCACAGGTGTGCCAGCTGCCGTCATGAAATTTCTGAGGCGCCATAGGGCCCCGAAATCATGCACTACTCCAAAGGCATACCTAGAATCCGTGTATATATTGGCTGACTTACCCTTAGCCAATTCACACGCTCTGGTTAGGGCGACCAGCTCAGCAACTTGTGCTGAGTGAGGTGGGCCCAAGGGTTCCGCTTCTATGGTACCTTTGTCATCTACGACTGCGTATCCAGTACACAAGTCTCCCGAGTCTGTCTGTCTGTGGCAACTACCATCAGTGTAAAAAGTAAAATCTATGCCTTCCAGTGGGTTGTCACTGATGTCGGGCCTTGCAGTGAAAGTTTGGTTTAAATATTCCATACAATCATGTGTGTCAGTGTCTGTACTAAATCCTCCTTCACCATCACTCTCATCCCCCACCCTTTGTGCCTGTCCAGGCACACCTGGGAGATACGTTGCAGTACGCTACATATCCTTATGGTGATGTTTACAGGGGCCATTAGTGCTAATTCCCACCTTGTAAACCGTGCTGATGAGATGTGTTTGGTTTGGGCAGAATTCAGTAAGGCTGATACTGCATGAGGTGTATGGATGGTCAGGTGTTGTCCTAACACTACAAAGAGTAGTCACCAGCGCTAGGTTGTAGAAAGTAAAAGTAATATTCTAATTTAAAACAAATTCAGGACGGTAGGTTATGTTGAAAAAAATATGTAATATAAATTTAATAAGAGTAATATCTTAAAATCACAGATGCCAATACAACATAATTAGGAGTGAAATGATCATATAAAATGGCACATCCACATATTTCCTCAATAAGTGTTAATTGTCCTAACACTACATCTTTGCTTTTACTCACTAGCAATGCTATCACTGCAACACTTCGCAAGCATGTGGGAAGAGACCGTGCTACGGTGTCCAATTGTGCACTGTAGTAAGCTACCGGCCTGCTGGCATCACCATGTCTCTGGGTTAAAACACCTGCAGCACTCTCCGTACCGTACAATTCAAAGGGCTTCCCATAATCTGGCATACCTAATGCTGGTGCCTGTGATAGGCACTGTTTGAGTATCTCAAATGCCAGTTCGGACTCATCTGTGTGCGAAATCCAATCTGGTTTGTTTGACGAGACCATCTCTTGCAAAGGTAAGGCTAGTATGGAAAACCCTGGGATCCAGTTTCGGCAATACCCACACATTCCTAGGAAAGCGCAGATTTGTTGCTGGGTTTGTGGCAGAGTCATGTCGCGAATCGCCGGTATTCTATCAGCGGTGAGGTGTCTCAGTCCTTGTGTTAAGCAATGTCCCAAATATTGGCCCTCATTCCGAGTTGTTCGCTCGGTATTTTTCATCGCATCGCAATGAAAATCCGCTTAGTACGCATGCGCAATGTTCGCACTGCGACTGCGCCAAGTAACTTTGCTATGTAGAAAGTAATTTTACTCACGGCTTTTTCATCGCTCCGGCGATCGTAATTTGATTGACAGGAAATGGGTGTTACTGGGCGGAAACACGGCGTTTCAGGGGCGTGTGGCTGAAAACGCTACCGTTTCCGGAAAAAACGCAGGAGTGGCCGGAGAAACGGTGGGAGTGCCTGGGCGAACGCTGGGTGTGTTTGTGACGTCAACCAGGAACGACAAGCACTGAACTGATCGCACAGGCAGAGTAAGTCTGAAGCTACTCTGAAACTGCTAAGTAGTTAGTAATCGCAATATTGCGAATACATCGGTCGCAATTTTAAGAAGCTAAGATTCACTCCCAGTAGGCGGCGGCTTAGCGTGTGTAACTCTGCTAAATTCGCCTTGCGACCGATCAACTCGGAATGAGGGCCCTTTTACCTTGGTCTGGCATAACTGTAACTTATCCTTTGAAACCTTGTGTCCCGTATCAGAAAGATGAAACAAGGTCTGTTTCATGTCTCTCAAGGACGATTCGAGTGAATCGGAACACAGCAGTAAGTCATCTATGTACTGTATTAATACTGATCCGCTCTCAGGTTGAAAGGATTGTAAGCAGTCATGCAAAGCCTGTGAGAAAATACTTGGGCTGTCAATGAAACCTTGTGGTAAGCGAGTCCAGGTGTACTGTACTCCTCTGTATGTAAATGCAAACAAGTATTGGCTGTCAAGGTGCAGAGGGGCCGAGAAGAAAGTGGAGCAGAGGTCAATAACAGTGAAAAATTTTGCAGTAGGAGGGATTTGCATAAGGATGACAGCTGGATTTGGCACTACGGGGAATTGGCTCTCAACTATTTTGTTTATCCCCCTTAGATCCTGCACTAGCCTGTAACCCCTCCCCCCACTCTTTTTCACAGGGAAGATGGGACTATTGGCAGTGCTGGACGTCCTAACTAGGATGCCCTGTTGCAGCAAGCGCTCTATGATTGGGTACACTCCTAACTCCACCTCTGGCTTCAGAGGATACTGTGGGATTTTTGGAGCTATCCTACCATCTTTTACTTGAACTACTACAGGAGCTACATTTGCCATCAATCCAGTGTCTTGTCCATCTTTGGTCCAGAGGGACTCCGGTATCTGGGAGATCATTTCCTCTACCTTGGATGGACACCTGTCTGTAACAGCAGTGTGTGACATTAACCTTTGTGGGGAATCTAACATATCCTGCGCTTCCTGAGCGTGATTCTCAGGTATATCTAAGAAAACACCTTCAGGAGTACAATATATGACACACCCCATCTTACACAGTAAATATCTCCCAAGTAGATTAGTCGGAGCCTATGCAGCTAGCAGAAAGGAGTGCTTGGCCTGCAAAGGCCCTATCATAATCTCTGCTGGTTTGCTTAAAGGGTAGTGTTGTACTACTCCTGTTACTCCCATTGCTGGAATTGTTTTACCCATGGTTTTCATACCTACCATTGAATTTAACACTGACTTGGCCGCCCCCGTATCTACAAGGAAAGGTAGTGATCTACCAGCTACATCAATTGTGACCTCAGGTTCACTTCCAAGGCTCGCAATTAATTTCACTGGCTGCAGATTACAGGTGTGGCCCAAACCCTATTGTGTGTGGTGACCCCCCCCCCACAGCGCGCTGGCAGCTACAATATGTGAGGGGGTAACTGAGAATTTTCAGAGACCTGCCAGTCTCTCCTTGGTGGGTACCTCTTTGTTTCCCCTGCATGTGGTTCATAATTCGTCCTCTGCGTTCCCTGATCCCAAATTAGTGCGTCATACTGTGTGTCATGTTCTAATCTAGGGGGTCGATGTACCTTATGTGGGTCTTTAAAATTACAGTTTCATGCGTTATGTCCCTCTCTCTGACATTTATAACATGTTATCACATTCGACTTACCAACAGGGTTCTGGGGTTTAGGCTGATGTGGCCTTGTTGTAAGGTCCTGTATACTTACTGTCATCAGCTTATCCCCCTGTGACTCCCTGTGCCTATTGATGTTCCGATCATGCTCAATAGTGGACTCTCTTAAGGCAGCCACCAAGATACCTCTCCAGCTAGGTTGAGTGGTTTGTACCCTTGTTCTCAACACTTCCTTTATCCCATCCATTAATACAGACACCGCTACCTACCTATGATGTACATTATCTTTAATGTCTTCGATCCCAGTATATCTAGCCATTTCCTGCAGTGCTCGATGGAAATAGTCAGAAGCCGTTTCACCTTCTTTTTGTCTAATGGAGAAAATTTTATTCCACTTGACAACAGTTGGGAAATATATTCCTAACTGCAGATTGATCTGTTTTACATTCTCCTTATTGTATTCATCGGTGAGAGCTACCTCTGCATGTAATCTACAGTCAGCAATGAATCTCACTGGGTCAATACTAGAGGGCAAACATGCCCGTAGCACTGTCTGCCAATCCTTGTTATTGAGTTTGGTGGCGTTACCTAGTTCTCTAATTAACCTCTGACTTGCGGCTAGATCTTTCCTGGGATCGGGAAATTCAGACATAATTGTCCTCAATTCTGTCCGGGACCAGGGGCAATGCATAGCAATGTTCCTGACGGGAGTGACTCCCTGTGCGTCAGTCTTCCCATTGGGGACTGCGATCACCCTGAGAGGGTTCAGTTCAATTACATCATTTTGTGTTGACTCTACAATGTGAGGTGCAATTGTTTCTGCATAATGTACAGTACCGTACTTACCTGTGGACACAACCTGACCTGTCCCTCTACTAGGGGCCTTTGCTACTGCTCTTACTGGTTGGGCCGTGCCCACTTGAGTATCTCGTATGGTGGTTGCTAGAGAGAGTGCCGATATTGTGGTGGGCTCATCTTCTTGGTAGCAGTCCTGAGGGAAGTTTAAAATGGGATACAACTTGCACGGGTTACCATTAGCATTAATACATTTATCTACTTTACTCTTATCGTCATTAATACATTTATTAAGTGCACTCTTATCGTGTACCAGTATGCCATTCTCTGTAGCCATTTTCTCCCCTGTAATGTATGGTGGTGGTGGTGCGGTCGCTATCAGTTTCCTGCTAGGGTTGGAACCAGCTGCTTGAGCTAATCCTCTTTGTATATCACCCTCCTGTTACCATAACTGTAAATAATCATAATGTCTAATCCTTTGTTTCTTGGATTTTATCAGACATATCCTTCTCCTTAAATTTTGCAACACCTCAGGACTAAAACTGCCTACCTTAGGGAACTGTTCCCTATCTTCCACAGTCATTCGTTCCCATTCATTGCATAAGACCTCTCCGTGTGATCCATATTTCTCACACATTTTTTACCTCGCCGACCCTTTGGGCCGCCAAATATCAACCTGAACCCTGGTTGATCGTCCCTTACTTGAGCAACTGGCCCCTATTCTTTGCAGGTATTGCCTTCTCAGCTAATCCTTACAAAAACCAAATTACTCAGTGGCAAGGCCACGGTGAAAGTTCTCCGAGCGCTCTCACCCACTCATGCCCACGTTGGCCAGTAGACCCACACACTGTGCCCAATGCTGGTCGTACCCAACCTAGGGACCCTGTGTAACCGCTATTTACTGAGAGCATGTGGGAGTGTGCTACCCCTCCCAGTAAATATCAGTTGTTGGAGATTTCCTGAGTGAACAGCGAAACTCATTAAAATAAAAAAAACCTGTTACACAAATCACGTCTGCGTGTACAAATACCATCTATGATCCCGCAATTGTACGCAAATTGCGTAATGGGTATCAAGTTGAACTAACTATTGCACACACTAACGCGCGGTACAGTCACCCTGTGTATAAGTAACTGTTACTTATCCGCCGCACGACCAACGGAATCGATTGTTTAGGCTGCGAAACCTCAGCCGGAGCATATTCTCTAAACTGGCCTATATGGGTACTACGCAAACCCCCGGGGCTACGCTCTCACCGCTGACCTTTCTCAGGCCACGGTTTTCAGAGCTTCGCTTGACTTAGTCAGAGGATTTCTGACTTCGCTGACCTGTTGGTCTGCTGTTATACTAATTGCTCCTTTATACCTTATACAATGTTAACGTGAGCAAGCCAATCTCATGCCACCAAGTGTTCACTCCACTAGTGTACTCCTATGGGATCCCGAATTCTTTTGGGTCCAAAACCTTTATTTGCACACTCACGCTCGTTCAGTCATATACACTTTGATTTTTCTGTACAGAAAATTAACTTTCATTCAGGTGAAACAGCCTAGTCCCAGAGGTGACACAATAAGAGAAGGTTCTTTTAAACTAAATATTGGAAACTGAACAAATTTGTGCTATTATCGCGTGGCTACCGTCTCGCCTAAACTAAAACAATGCTATCGTGTGATTTGTATTTACTGGGCGTACCTGTACGTACGCTGCGTAAAATACGCCTCGTGTGTAGGCCTTTGCGTTGCATACGCAATCTCTCACGCTGTCCGAGCCACGTATACAAAGGCCGGATACGTCCACAGTAATACAAATAACACGCTTCTATAAATGTAAACGATGTTTAACTATAATCGCTTACCAAACACCACACAGTATCTCCTGTATAATCCTCTATAACTGGGCCAGGCTGCTTGTGTGTTTTACACGTACTCCCTTAAATATTGCTCTATATTTTTAACTAAATAGCAACAAATTTCTCAGCACGGATCTAATAATCAATGCTAAATGGCAACAAGCGAGTAGATATGCAAAATACACAAATAAAATACAGGTGTGTGCGTGTGTTACATGTGTTGAGTGCGCAGTTGGCACCAAACAGAAATTTAACAGGTTTTAAAACAATAGCTTTACGTTCTTACCTTCCGGATCCCACCAGCATCCCAACAAACCATGTGGAGCAGACGCTTATCTAATCAGCACCAATGTATTCACCTGACCATGAAAGGGTTAACAGGGGATACCTTCCCACCCTTTGCTGATAGATAAAGTCTGCCTTGTCCTGCTAGGCTGTGGATATGAGGAGGACCGGACAATGCCCCCAATTGATAAGTAAAATATTATCTTAAAAAATAAAGCTATACACTATTACCGTGGAGCCGCTATGGCCGCTAGACTTATTACACACACTACGGACTAAGTACGCTATTTGTGTACTGAGTACCGTATGGATACGCACATAGTGTATCAGACGCCATGCCGTGGGTACAACGTACCCGCGGCACGTACGCACACAGAGTGATATACAGTAAACCTTCAGTAATGAAACAGTGTAAGGATGTGCTTATACTTTAAACTATAGCAGCCTAGTACTGCAACAATGTAATACCTTAAAACCTTAAGTATACCTATACACCTTATAGCGATTAAGACGCTATGGAAGCCCTTTGCAGGAAAGTGAAAACACAACACCGGTTTGTAGTAAACCACTGGGCTCTAACCCCGCAGTGGATTATTCAGAGAAAAGGGATAAACAGATACAAGTTATACACTATAGGCTAAAAAGGAAATCTAAACAGAATAATAGAGAATAATGGCTACAGAGAATATGCATACGTGAGAATGTTTCGCAAGAGCAACCTGAATCCAGTCCTCAGCTATCAGGGAGAAAGCCTTCAGAGTCTTCTAGCTGGCCAGGCAACAGTGGTCTTTTTATACACAACATGCATACACAATACAATGGTCACTGTAATCTCATTGTTTATTGGACACAGAGATGTGTCTCTACATTACAGTAAAGGTCATAGGTGGATTTGAAAAGGTGGGCTGTGTCTTTCCCCAACTGCTCTGGTGGGAGGTATCCTCTGGATTCCCGCCGCATGTGTAATTTACAGCAAATACAGTTAATGTTCATATTCTACTTTTGTACATAACTATACGCAGGAGCGAGTGATCCTTTCCTAACTAACACCGGAATGTTACCCTTAAAATACCCAACAGCTGGATACTAGACACCACCTTTCAACCTGTATCTGACCCTTCCTATCATGCAAAGAGGAATCTCTCTGTCCAGGAACTGTTTAAACTAACATTACTCGCTGTCATGGTCTAGGGAAACAATATCTACAAAATGCACTATTTGGGTTAAACATGTTATGTTTGAGTCGCACGCTACACGCTCACAAACTTCGCCGTAAACACCCATATCATGCGCACGATCGCCGGAGCGATCTTACGCAACTTGCGGAAATGTGTACGTACGGCGGACTGAGTGCACGAGCAGCGGGCATGTGCATGGGGTTAGTACAAGGCATATGTATAACAATATTTTTCGACTTTGACAAACCGTATCCTGAAATGAATTACAAATTCCTTACCTCCATGCAAGGCCTTGTGTTTCCCTATTTTTGAAAAGATTACCCACATTTTATGAAGTCAGAGAGTCATCAGTTAATGACAGAGATTTGTACCACGATCTATTACCAATTTACATATTTGTTTGCATATTGTGGTTTTTAAAAACGTAACTGCACTGCAGCTAAATAACAGGGATATACTTGGGATCCCGCAAGGTGCTTAATTGTGCTTAACCCGCTGCCTGCATTCCGATGTTGTTATCTTGTATATCGTTGTGGCAGCAGCCAGGATTTAATTATTCATCCTGATTAACCACATATCCAAACATATATGTAAACAAGTACAACATACAATACCCCTTTTACATCTCCAATGCCAAATCCCACCCTGGAATTGGAAATGGGGCTTTCCCGGGTGGGATTTGGCAATGGACCCTAACGGCAGTCTTTGGCAGGCTTCCTGACCCGGCAATATGTCATGATGGTTGCAGTAACGTTGGGGGGCGGAGCCGACAGCAGCGCTGGGAGATAAAGTCATCTCGGCACCGCCTCTTCCTATGTAGTGAATGGGGCCCAGGTTGCATCGACTCTGTAACCCATTTACCCTGCCACTGACCCGGTATTCAACCCGGGAATAACCCTTGTTCTAACCTGGGTTTGAATTACTGGGTAAGGTAGCCCGGGAATTCTCTATAGCCCCTTATCTTCTTTAAAAAAGTTACAATATAAATCACCCATACTGAATTGGAAAAAAATACTCAATACAATTTGTTGATTTTGCAAAACTTTATAAAATTTGAAAATAATACAATATACAGCCAATTCTGGGCAGCCTTTATTGACTGTATCATGAGAATAAGTGCCCTTTTTGCGCAGACTATCCCAACAGAACATTAGAAGAATCGGGCATAACTCTTACAACAGTACAGTAGAGGTTAACAGTGTTGCGAACATGCACTAGGTGAAGAAGAAATAGTGCACTTTTCTGAACAGTCTATTGAAGGAGCACAAGGAGTGGACTTATCACAACGATCAAAAGTCCGGGACAATGAGGTCATAAAACCAACGCTGTGGAAATATAGACCTCAGTATAGTTCACTTGGAGCAACAGCGTAGGAAAAGGTCAACAACAGATTTTTACACTTACTAAAAATCCAGACTGATAAACAAAATTATAAATTAAAACAACAAGGGTTGCCCATGACCGATGCCTGTGAAGGTGGCATGTCGGAGTACATGCCACTGGACGACGTGCTAGGCTGAGGGGAGGGGCTGGGCTGTGTGGGTCCTGCCAGAAAATAAGACATCTGATGAGGAGGGTTTCCCGGCGCATACTGCATGGGATGGTGATGTGGAAAGGTGGATGGGGGAACATTTTGGAGATGGCGCCTGGCAGGCGGCACTATCTCACACTCATCGACCAGTGTCCGGTCGATGGCGCGTGTGGTGCTTCTGGATCCTCTTTTGATCCTCAGTCATCTGCCTCATCTCCGCCGCGATGAAATTGGCAAAGGTTTGTTCATAATCCGGGGACCTATTCAGAACCTCCTCAGCATGTGAAAAAAAATGCTGTGAGCTGGAGGCGGCAGAGGTGACCCTCCTGGATGTCCTCCGTCATGTGGGAGGACGTGGCTGAGGTGCTGCAGATTCCTCAGACTCGACCACCTCTGCAGATTCCGGAGTCGACTGCTCCACCTCCAGCTCCTGGGTAAGATCCTGAAAAATATTTGAAAAACAGCAAATTGATTCCAAGTCAAAATGTTGTGGGAACAATACAATACAAATATGTACAGATGCAGCCACCTTTATCTTGAGTGGCTGCGGAGTTTGTCCCGTTCGAGCATATGCAGCGTACTGGGGCGTAGCGAGGCGCGCCTAGTCACAGAGAGGCTATCTAATCGCACGGAGACAGACATTTGACGTTTGGCGTTACCTGTACGTGTAATACCTGCGATCATCCACCAGATGTCGCTTTTTACAATCACCACTGCGCATGCGTGTGGGCTCCCGTAAAATATAATACTGAAATACTGTATACAGTACAGTACTGTATAGTAAAGACTACTTTACTAGTGCGTCTCGTAAAGCAACCTAAAACCAGTAGTGTACACTGACGCAAATGGACGTGTTAGAAGTTCATTATTGCCTAATGATATTAGGAATATTGTACAGTATGTTAGCATCCTAATTCCGTAGCCATTTGTCTTAATCAAAACTAATGGATTTATTCATCTGTCTGCAGCGAAGTGGTGAAGTGTTCCGCTTCCTACAGTATACTCAGAGTCCCGTGTTCGATTCCTAAAGTACAGTACGAACGCATGTTAGTTTTTCCCAGACACTTTATAATTTTTTTTAATCACATAAACCAGGGCAAAGCTGCAGCAGATGTACTGTTAAGGTTCTATGCACCATACGGTACACATACAATTCTGTAGCAGGGCAGACTCAATTGAAATGGCTACTGCCTGTGACACCATGGAGGCTCTCAGCTATGGAGCGAGTGATGACATAGATTTTGCGGACAACGGGGCAGTGCTGAAGGTGCGTCACAATCCCCTCGCTAAAATATATAGGAGCGATAGGAATAAGTGAGGTCTATGCACATTATGGTACACCGGACTTGTTCGCACACAGTAGCACTCTGTCAAAATGGCTGTCGCCCCTGAACCCCCACTACGTGGCAGCCAGCACTCGGAGATGGAGTGAGAGATAGTAGTGGAGTGAGAGATCTGTAGCAGTAGTCTTGAAGGCTACGGGGCAATGCTGAAGAAGCGTCACAATCCCCTCGCCAAAGCGATAGGGATAAGCGAGGTCTATCATTATGGTACACCGGACTTGATCGCATAGCACACTGTCAAAATGGCCGTCGCCCCTGAACCCCCACAGCCGGAATTCGACCCCAATTGCATATACCATGTGACATAAGCTTGTGTACAGTATCTGTCATCATGAGGTGTTTTTTTCACTGACACTATTATTTTTTTCTATTGTAATATACAGAGGAGGCAAACTAGCCAAACAGGAATAATCAGCTTCTGCTGAATAAAATGAGATGCTACAGTACATGCCTATATTCTGTGTGTGACTGCGGCTCTATGAAATGAAATCTGAAAATGTAAATATGAAATGCATTACTAATGTGCAGCATTATGTGTATAAGGTGTGCTACAATATTTTCTGGCGTAACATAAGGAAAGGGCACTACTGCATGGTCTAATGCAGTGGTTCTCAAACTCGGTCCTCAGGACCCCACACAGTGCATGTTTTGCAGGTAAACCAGCAAGTTCACAGGTGTACTGTATTAATTACTCACTGACACATTTTAAAAGGTCCATACATTAGGTGGAGCTAATTATTTCACTTGTGATTCTGTGAGACCTGCAAAACATGCACTGTGTGGGGTCCTGAGGACTGAGTTTGAGAACCTGTTGTCTAATGTAAATAAAGATCAATGTGGTGGGGTGTAATGTGAATAAGGGGCAATACTGTTAGGAGTAATGTGGTACTATCATATGATGTAACAAGAATAAGAGACACTACTGCATGATATAATGTGAATAAAGTTGCAGTACTGTGTTGTGTCATTTCATCTGGGGGTATTATTGTGTTACCATGCTCCTTCTGATTTGTGCAATTTTCATCCGATTTCTACGCATTTGCGAGAAAAATCTGATGAAAAGTGCTACTCTGATGGCATCAGATCAATGTCAGTAATAATTCTTACCACTAAATGCCGCCTCATCATCATCCTCCTCCTCCTCCTCGGCGGCCTGTTCCAGTGTAGGGCCTGTGAAAAAAACATTAATGAGAAAAAAAAAGGTTCATTCCAGAAAATACACATACCCTCCAACATGACCCGCCCCACTAGGTACAAAATGCTCTGGTTCTGGACTTCCCTCTTTATTTATTATTGCCATCACCTGTGAAGAAACAGCTTTCTTATCATTTAACTAGTTCAACACAGGTGATGGAAATCATAAATTAAGAGGGAAGTCCAGAAACAGAGCAGTGGGGCGGGTCATGTTGGAGGGTCTGCATACAGAAACATAGAATTTGACGACAAATACTGTAAGAACCACTTTGCCCATCTAATCTGCCTCTTTTTTTTACCCTTTTTTTACATCAAACCTTATTTGATCCTTATTTCTTTGTAAGGATATCTTTATGTCTCTTCCATGCATGTTTAAATACTGTAGCTCTACTGTTTTAGGCTCTACCACCTCTGATGGGAGGCTATTCCACTTGTCCACTGCACTTTCTGTGAAGTAATTTTTCTTAAAATTTCCCCTGAATCTCCCCCCCTCCAGTCTCAGTGCACATCCGCGTGTCCTATTGCTTGCAGTGTCTTCATTAGGAGAATGTTTCCCTCCTGGACTTTATTAAAACTAGAGATGTGCACCGGAAATTTTTCGGGTTTTGTGGTTTGGTTTTGGATTCGGACATGTTTTGGCGAAACCACCCTTTCGGATTTTTGTCGGATTCAGATGCATTTTGGATTTGGGTGTTTTTAAAAAAAAAAACCCTCAAAAACAGCTTAAATCATAGAATTTGGGGAAAATTTGGATCCTATAGTAATATTAACCGCAATAACCATAATTTCCACTCATTTCCAGTCTATTCTGAACACCTCACAATATTATTTTTAGTCCTAAAATGTGCAACGAGGTCGCTGGATGACTAAGCTAAGCGACCCAAGAGGGTGGCACAAACACCTGGCCCATCTAGGAGTGGCACTGCAGTGGCAGACAGGATGGCACTTATAAAAATTTGCCCCAAACATCATATGATGCAAAGATAAATAAACAAAAAAAAAGAGGTGCAAGATGGAATTGTCCTTGGGCCCTCACACCCACCCTTATGTGGTATAAACAGGACATGCACACTTTAACAAACCCTTCATTTCAGCCACAGGGTCAGCCACACGACTGTGGCTGAAATGACTGATTGGTTTGGGCCACCACCAAAAAAAGAAGCAATCAATCTCTCCTTGATCAAACTGGCTCTACAGAGTCAAGATGTACCAGACTGGACTTACTTGATGGGTGCAGTGTGGTGGGGGACATAGAGTACTGCTCCTCCTCCTCCGCCACGGCCTGTGACAGTGTAGGGCCTGTGAAAACAAAAATTCCATGAAATATACTTTTGTATTCTGTGTTGAATACAGTATAACAAAAATGCAGTCAGGTTGGAGGAGAGTAGATTTCGCACACAGAGATGAGAATGTCGAGGCCAGAATCAGGGGGTAGTGGAGGAGGTTTAGGATATTGTACCTCACCCTGTTGGGATTGCTGCAATCAGGATGCCACTGTCGGTCACCTGAACGCTGGAATCTTGACTGCTGGTCACGTAAACCCAACCCATTGGTTTAACACAATGTACAGTACAGTACAATACTGCAGTTTACTTACCAAGTTGGGGGGAGGGCTTCTCCTCTTCCTCTTCCTCTTCCTCCTCCTGACTGTCAATAATTACTGAGTGAAATATAAACAAAATACAGTAGAGTACAGTTACTACAAAATTGCACAGTAGTGCAGTGCTACAGGAGGCAGAGAGATATTCATAATACAGTAGGAGCAGAATGATTATCCAGTGGTAGGGGACATACAGTACTGTACTGTACCTGTATTTAAAACACCTGCTCTCTGGATCCCGACATTCAAAATGCTGAGTCCGGAATCAGAGTATGATTGGAGGTTTAGGCTAGTGGAGGGTGGGTAGGATGCACAATTTTGGGCACCATACTACAAAATGGATATCGTGGAACTAGAAAAGGTTTAGAGGAGGGCGACCAAAGTTATCAAGTGGATTGAGAAGCTGGAATACGAGGAAAGGCTTGCTAGGCTAGGCATGTTTACATTGGAAAAGAGGAGATTAAGAGGGGACATGATTAACCTTTACAAATATATACAGTAAAGGGGACAATACACAGGAACTGTTTTTGATAAGATCGACACAGAGGACACGTGCACAGTGACTCGTGTTGGAGGAGAGGAGATTTCGCATACAGAGGCGAAAAGGGGTCTTCACAGTGAGGGAAATACTGTACGTTTGGAATTCCCTGCCTGAAAAGTAATAAAAGTGGACTCGGTCAATACTTTTAAGAATGGGCTTGAGAAAATCCTACTGTACTTACTATACTGTGGCTTCTCCTCCCCCGAGTCCACGTAAGTGACAACTGTGTTGAATATAAAAAAACAAAAAGAAAAGTCAAATTTGCCATTGTTATTCCCAATACTACTGTACTAAAGTATTATCCAATACTTTACAGCAGTAAAGTGCTACAAAAAGTAGAGAGGCAGAGAGACATTCTTAGCCGGAGTATGGAATGACCGTCCATTTGTAGGGGACGTACTGTACCTGCATCTAAAATACCAGAGTATAAATGGAGGGTTAGGGGTTAGTGGAGTAGGGTTTCGATACCATACCTCAACCTGATGGGATTTCTGCAATCAGGATACCGCTGTCGGTCACTTGACTGCTGGAATCCTGACCACTGGTCACGCGAACCCAAGCTAATGTTAATAAATCAATAAATAATAAATGTACAATACAGTACAGTAGAGTACTGTACAGTAGATTACAATTCTTACCAGGCTGGCCTGAGGGCTCCCCCATTTCCTCCTCCTCCTCCTCCTGCGTATCAATAACGAGGCGGTCTCTGTGTACAAGATGACAAGTATTGTAAAATAAAAAAATTACAGTAATACTGTAGGAAACTAGTGTTTCTGTAACAAAAATAATGATTACCACTTCCGGAGCTCTGCTGGTCAGGTGGGGGCTCCTGGGTGGGTGGGGCATGTGCTGCTGTGGAAAAATCACACTGTAACATAAGCTGCTGCACAGTACAATGAAATACAGTACAGTAAATAATGGATTAAAATAAATCATAAAAATATCATAAGATACAGTATGCCGGCGCTCAGTATTACAGACGATGGCATTCCGAATGCAAAAATACCGAATTGGAAAATCCCCACAGGGGTTTGTTAAGTATACCCCCCCCCTAGCCAAAAACCTACCCTCAAGCAGCCTAAACCTCCCACTTGGTGCTTAACCCTAAGTCCCCCCTGGTGTTGCCTAAACCTAACCACCCATGGCCGCAGCACAACCCTAACCCTACTCGCTCCCTCAGTTTCGCTCAGTATCCAGATGATGGCACCCCAAATGCAAAAATTCCAAATGCTAAAATCCAAACAATGGTTCATTAAGTACTGTATAGTACTGTACCCAGTTGTGAAAGAACAGTAGGGTGGTATGGAGTACCATTAAGAAATTTGGTGGTGGTACACAGTACCATCAGCCCTCCACTGGTGCATAATTTATAAGGGGAAATTTTGTGTGTGGTACTGTATATAAAATGGTGTCAGTGGCATACTGTATCTGGTGGTACTGTGAGAAAAAAAATAACAGTGCTGTAAGTGAAGCTGTCAATTTGTAACATGTACTGTACAGTATCCAGGACACATGTACAGTAGTGTACTGATGACAGTCGCACCAGAATTCTCATTACACAATACCATTGGGAAGCAAAGCACTAATCAGAGAGTACTGTAGTGTGCTTACCGGCTGCACTGGTACCTGGTGGCGCTGGTGGTGGTGGTGGTGGTACTGTGAGAAAAAAAAATAACATTCAGGTACTCTGCGATACACAAACACAGAAGATCTACAATACTGTTTTGCTCACTCAGAATACACTCAATTCTACTCATTGCCGCTGGGTAGTGGCATTTAGCGTAAAGAATCGCTCCTGCAGATCTACTCTGATTTATGTAAAACTTGTGTGCATCCTTCCATTGGATGTACAGTATTAGAGACAAAAAAAAAATATTAAAGTGAATGTCACGGGAACACATAAACAAAAAAAAAAGGCTGGCACTTCCTTCCCATTGGTGTTGGTTTATGCCGTAGGGGACTCGGACGCTCATATACAGTGATTGCATTTCAAAGCGACGGTATTTCCCATCGTCTCCCCCTACCCCCATCGCCCTTCCCCCCTGGGAGCCTGCACAGATCATGCAGTGGACAGGGAGGGAATTCAGGTACTGTGCGATACACAAACGCCAAAGATCTACAATACTGTTTTGCTCACTCAGAATACACTCAATTCTACTCATTGTTATGCACACCAGTGCCTGCAGGAATGTACTGGTGTCTGAACAGAGAGGGATGCAAAACAAATGAACTCACAGACAGACTGGGGAATATGACATTACGTACACAGAAGGTGATAGGGTAACAAAATAAACACAAAGTGAACAGAGAAGCCCAGAGGCTAAGAAACTGGGTGTCTCCCTAGTATTAGTAATAGGAAAGAAGCGAGATGTTGTGTTTTAATACGTAGAGAACCCGAAATGCTGTTGCTAAGGGCAACAGCAAAACCCTAAAGGGTTACCAACGGGTGTGGCAGTAAACTCCTTGGTCAGAGATGGAATAATAGACACAAGGAGAGTCTCCACAATCCTAGTCCTCACTTGCAGTGCACTGGTTCAGCTTACTGCCACTAAACTGACACCAGAACACCTTGCACAGTGAGAAAGGATTTTGGCAGGCAAGTCTGAGAATACAGCCGCAAACTTGCTAAGTTCACAGAGTAGCAAAAGAACCCCAGCAAGTTAAACGACTGACTCCAGTCTTACTGCTAGGTCTGGATTGACAGAGTGTAGTACCAAATCCCAAGGCCTATTTGCAGTAAGCAACAAACAAATACAAAGCTACACAGTACTGGCTAACTTTCAGGAACTGACTAACCAACAAAGATTCAGCAGCATCTGCTTATCCTGAGAAGAGGCTTTATATAGCAGGTGCTGTCCATGCCCCACTCAGACCTCACAGACTGTGAGCACAAAAACCAGCACCGGATCCCCTGCCGTGCATAAAGCCTGTAACCCCTGCACAGCAAAAGACCCGAACCGGAGTATCAGCTGCGCTCAGGTTACTCCGCTAGCACTTGTCTCCCGGTAGCCATGACGACGTGGCAGCACAGGGCAGGAGACCCTAACAGTATCCCCTCTCTGACGAGGGGTCAAAGAACCCCTACCACCGGGTTTATCGGGGAACTGCGAGAAGAAAGAGCGTATCAGTCTGGGGGCATGAAGATCACAACTGTGCACCCACGACCGCTCCTCCGGGCCATACCCCTTCCAGTGCACCAAAAATGACAGCCGACCCCGAACCATCTTGGAGTCAAGAATCCTTTCAACAACAAACTCCCTCTGGCCACGTATCAGAAGAGGAGAAGGTCTTCCACTGGAAGAAGGATTACTAATCGCCCATTTTAAAAGGGAACAATGAAATGTTTTATTGATACCCAAAGAACGGGGCAGATCTAACTGAAATGCCACCGGATTGATAACCCTAGTGATCTTATAAGGGCCGATGAACCGGGGGCCTAACTTATGAGATGTCTGTCTCAACTTCAAATTCTTGGTAGACAACCAGATGAAGTCTCCTAATTTGAAGCTGCAGGGTCTTTTCCGCTTATCAAAAACCATTTTGGTCACTAATGACACAGACACAAGGGCTTTCTTCACTTTCCTCCAAATACCCCTAAGGACCGAAACCACAGAGGAACCACCAGGCGTGGAGTCCAGGGGGTCAAAAGAATTGGCTTTAGGATGATGCCCATACACACAAAGGAAGGGAGAGATCCCTGTAGCAGAGTGAGCCGCGTTGTTATAGGCAAACTCCGCCATGGACAGATGAGCAACCCAGTCAGTCTGACACTTGGAGACATAACACCCGAGGAACTGCTCCAAGGACTGGTTCACCCTTTCAGTCTGCCCATTAGACTGTGGATGGTAGCCTGACGACAAGCTGACAGAAATCTGGAGATCGGAACAAAATGCCCTCCAGAATTTGGCCACAAACTGGGATCCGCGGTCAGAGACCACATCAAGTGGCAACCCGTGGAGGCGCACAACATGCAGCATAAATAATTCAGACAGGTGTCTGGCCGATGGCAGCCCAACCAGTGGAACGAAGTGCGCCATCTTTGAAAACCTGTCAACGACAACCCAGATGGCTGTCATCCCCGAGGATTTGGGCAAGTCCACCACAAAATCCATTGAAATGTGGGTCCATGGCTTAGATGGAATAGAGAGTGGATGTAATGGGCCAACAGGAACCCCTCTAGGAGTCTTATTTCGGGCACAGATATCACATGCCCGAACCCACTGATCCACATCCTTAGCCACCGAGGGCCACCACACCGCCCTAGATAGCAACTCCCGAGTTCTGGCAATACCCGGGTGACCTGCCGACTTCTTGGCATGGAATTCCAGGAACACTCGCTGTCTTAACCTAGGAGGCACAAACAAAAGACCTACCGGAAGGTCTGGAGGAGCCTGCTCCTGTGCTCTAAGGACTAATGACAAGAGGTCCTGGGTAATGCCCACTTTAATACATGATGGGGACACAATGGGCAATGGCTCCTCGGTGGTCTCCTGGATTGGAGCAAAACTCAGCGAGAGCGCATCAGCCTTGATGTTTTTTGACCCAGGGCGATATGTTATCAAAAAATTAAAGCAAGCAAAAAACAAAGCCCATCGTGCCTGCCTGGCATTGAGACGCTTCGCTGACTCTAAATATGCCAAATTCTTATGGTCGGTGAGAATTGAGACCACAAACTTAGCCCCCTCAAGCCAGTGTCTCCACTCCTCGAGTGCATCCTTAATAGCCAACAATTCCCGGTTACCCACGTCATAATTCATCTCGGCAGGTGAAAATTTACGGGAAAAGTAAGCACAGGGATGAAGGCGATTATCAGACACTCCCATCTGAGAGAGCACTGCCCCAATACCCATCTCAGAGGCATGCACCTCCACCACAAAAGGACGCTCTGGATCTGGGTGTCGCAGCACCTTGGCCGAGACAAATGCCCTTTTGAGACGGGCAAAAGCCGCTTTGGCCTCACAAGACCAGTGAGCAACATCGGCCCCTTTCTTAGTGAGTGCCACCAAGGGTGCCACTATAGACGAAAATCCAGCGATAAATCGTCTATAAAAATTTGCAAAGCCCAGGAAACGCTGAAGCGCCTTCAAACTAGTGGGCTGCACCCAATCCAGGACTGCCTGTACCTTGGAACCCTCCATTTGGAAACCTTCTGGGGAGATAATATATCCTAGAAATGCGATTTGCTGAACTTCAAATTCGCACTTCTCCAGCTTCGCCCCAAGCCGGTGGTCTCTGAGTTTCTGGAGGACTAAGCGTACATGCTTCCGATGTTCCTCCAGGGAATGGGAGAAGATTAGGATGTCATCTAAGTATACAACTAAGAATCTATCCAAATATTCCCTGAGCACATCGTTCATGATATCCTGGAAGACTGCCGGGGCATTACAGAGCCCAAAAGGCATCACCAAATATTCATAATGCCCTGAGTGGGTATTAAAGGCAGTCTTCCATTCATCCCCCTCTCTTATTCGGATTAGATTGTATGCACCGCGTAGGTTAATCTTAGAAAAAATGGTGGCAGTACGAAGCTGGTTAAACAAGACCGAAATGAGAGGCAGTGGGTATGAGTTTTTAATCGTGATACGGTTCAATTCCCTGATGTCGATGCAGGGTCGCAACGTACCGTCCTTTTTACCCACGAAGAAGAACCCCGACCCAACTGGAGACTGTGAAGGTCTGATAAATCCCTTAGCCAAGTTCTCCTGAATGTACTCTGCCATAGCCTGAGTCTCAGGACGTGACAGGGAGTACAACCTGCTCTTGGGAAGCTTAGCATTCGGCAACAAATCAATGGCACAGTCATAGGGGAGATGGGGAGGTAGTACCTCTGCAACTTTTTTGGAGAACACGTCCGCAAAATCTGCATAACATCCTGGCAATCCTGGCAAACTTAGCTGCGAAAGCCTGACTGGAAGGCTCAAGCAACTCCTGAAACAATCAGTACCCCAACTAAGAATCTCCCCAGAGACCCAGTCAAATTGAGGATTGTGGGCCCTTAACCAGGGTAACCCCAACACCAATGGGGCAAAAGTACAGACAGTCACATAAAAGGACAATTTTTCAGAGTGTGTGGCTCCAATAAACAAAGAAATCTGGCTAGTGCAAGAGGTAATTTTACCCTGGGATAATGGTTCCCCGTTTAACCCACAGATCTCAATTTCCGATGCCAAGGGTACTAAGGGAACAGAGTGTTTCAGGGCGAATTGGCGGTCCATAAAAACCCCGTCGGCCCCACTGTCCACAAAGGCCTCAGTCTTGACAGTTTGACCGAGGATCTTCAAGGTCACCGGAATGATAAAAGTCTTCTTGGGAAATTCTGACTTCTGGCCTGACAGGATATTTCCCATCACCCTCAGGCCCTGAAGTTTTCCGGCTTTTCTGGGCATAATATTACCACATGACCTTTATTCCCACAGTACAAACACAACCCCTGCTGTCTCCTCCGCGTCTTCTCACGCGAGGAGAGGCGGGTAGCCCCAATCTGCATATGCTCCTCGGAAAATTCCTCAGAGTCTTTGGTTCCCTTGGGAAAGAAGGAAACCTCGGTCTCCCTTTCAAGCCTACGCTCTCTCAGCCGTCTATCCACCCGGATGGATAACTGCATGAGCTGATCCAAGCTATCAGGCAAGGGATATTGTACCAGTTGGTCTTTTATCTGGTTAGAAAGACCTCTTCGGTACTGGTGTCTCAGGGCTGGGTCATTCCACTGGGTTTCATGGGCCAACCTCCGAAACTCCGTACAGTAAACCTCAACTGGCCTTCGCCCTTGCTTAAGGATCGAAATCTGAGCCTCGGCTGAGGCCGTCTTGTCAGGGTCATCATACAACATGCCCAGTGCCGTAAAAAAAAGCATCAACACTTTTAAGCAACGGATAGTCAGGCTGCAACCCATATGCCCAGACCTGTGGGTCTCCTTGTAGCAAGGAAATCACTATGCCCACCCGCTGAATCTCTGACCCAGAAGACTGAGGCCTAAGCTGGAAATATAGCTTGCAGCTCTCCTTGAAACAAAAGAACTGCGAGCGATCTCCAGAAAAGCGATCCGGGAGATTTACTTTCGGCTCCTTAACCCCTGAAGGTGCTGCTGCTGTGGGAGCTCCGCCAGCGGCCTGGGAGGTGTGCATTTTAATGGACAAATCATTAAATTGTCGAGTCAAGACCTGCACCTGATCGACCACCTGTTGCAAAGTATTTTGAGGGGTATGCTCCATATTCCCACAAAATTTCAACAGGAGTATTGGGCTGCTGAATATGTTATGCACACCAGTGCCTGCAGGAATGTACTGGTGTCTGAACGGAGAGGGATGCAAAACAAATGAACTCACAGACAGACTGGGTCATATGACATTACGTACACAGAAGGTGATAGGGTAACAAAATAAACAGAAAGTGAACAGAGAAGCCCAGAGGCTAAGAAACTGGGTGTCTCCCTAGTATTAGGAGTGCTCAGATGGAAAGAAGCGAGATGTTGTGTTTTAATACGTAGAGAACCCGAAATGCTGTTGCTAAGGGCAACAGCAAAACCCTAAAGGGTTACCAACGGGTGTGGCAGTAAACTCCTTGGTCAGAGATGGAATAATAGACACAAGGAGAGTCTCCACAATCCTAGTCCTCACTTGCAGTGCACTGGTTCAGCTTACTGCCACTAAACTGACACCAGAACACCTTGCACAGTGGGAAAGGATTTTGGCAGGCAAGTCTGAGAATACAGCCGCAAACTTGCTAAGTTCACAGAGTAGCAAAAAAACCCCAGCAAGTTAAATGACTGACTCCAGTCTTAATGCTAGGTCTGGATTGGCAGAGTGTAGTACCAAATCCCAAGGCCTATTTGCAGTAAGCAACAAACAAATACATAGCTACACAGTACTGGCTAACTTTCAGGAACTGACTAACCAACAAAGATTCAGCAGCATCTGCTTAACCTGAGAAGAGGCTTTATATAGCAGGTGCTGTCCACGCCCCATTCAGACCTCACAGACTGTGAGCACAAAATCCAGCACCGGATCCCCTGCCGTGCACAAAGCCTGTAACCCCTGCACAGCAAAAGACCCGAACCGGAGTATCAGCTGCGCTCAGGTTACTCCGCTAGCACTTGTCTCCCGGTTGCCATGACGACGTGGCAGCACAGGGCAGGAGACCCTAACACTCATTGCCACTGGGTAGTGGCATTTAGCGTAAAGAATCGCTCCTGCAGATCTACTCTGATTTATGCGAAACTTGTGTGCATCCTTTCATTGGATGTACAGTATTAGAGACAAAAAAAAATTATTAAAGTGAATGTCACAGGAACACATAAACAAACAAAAAAGGCTGGCACTTCCTTCCCATTGGTGTTGGTTTATGCCGTAGGGGACTCGGACGCTCATATAATTGCATTTCAAAGCCACAGTATTTCCCATCGTCTCCCCCTACCCCCATCGCCCTTCCCCCCTGGGAGCCTGCACAGATCATGCAGTGGACAGGGAGGGCATTCAGGTACTGTGTGATACACAAACGCCAAAGATCTACAGTACTGTTTTGCTCAACTTATTGCCGCTGTGTAGTTGCATTTAGCGTAAAGAATCGCTCCAGCAGATGTACTCTGATTTATATGTAACATGTGTGCACCCTTCCATTGACTGTCTTACAATGAAAATAACATAATACAGTATATTATTACAATATTAAAAAAAAAAAAAAACACCCAGTCTTGAACCCTAGACCCCCAGCGTGGGAGGTGGGAGCCTTCATCGCTAGCCCACGACGCCCGATGAAGATTCCCAATTTCATGTGTGAAAGTACAGCAAGCAGCGCCCAGCCCCCTCCCCATTGGTGTTGGTTTATGCCTTAGGGGACACGGACGCTCGCATTTGTAAAGCACGGTATTTCCCATCGTCTCCCGCTAGCCCATACCCATTATTCCTTAGGGAACTCAGACGCTCATTTACTGTACATGTATTTTAAAAGCACGGTGTTTATACATTGTATTGCGTGTTTATACTTTGTATTGTACATTCTTCCTTTTACACAATTACTGTAGTTGCGTCTCCATACAGTACAGTAGGTCACCATCTTTTTCCACCGCCTCCCGTTACGCCTACAGTATTGACATTACAGTCGTCACTGACCAATTGCCAGAGCTGTAGATCAATCCGCCGCTATACTGTACGATCGAAAGTACTGGATTAGTGGAGCATTAGCCACCCAGTGGTGGAGATGTGTAATACATGCTGAGTATCTAGATCGCCTCAACGCGTCTGCCTGCGATTAAACTCAGCTATCGCCCCAGTGTGACTAAACGGCCGTCTAGCTGGAGAATCGGTCAAGATGAAGGTGGCTACATCTGTATGTACTTACCAGATCCACACTCTCCTGGGCCTCCTCTTCCATGACGATTGGAGATTCTGGATCCAGGCTTCCCAGTAACCTTGTCCGCGGCTCCTGCACCAACGTGAACTTGAAGAGGTCATAGTACCACAGCATCGGCTTATAGACCTCATCTGTCGCGGCTCCGGATAGCTGTGACTCTTCCACCCTCTTGTGCTACTTTATGAAGACTGTTCGGAAATTATCAATCTTCTTCTTCACCCAAGCAATGTCCGCAGAACTGTTTTGGTCTCTACTGTACTTGATCAACTGTTGAAATGCCTGATTCTTCTTGTTCCTGTTGGAAAAGTCTGCGCTTTTCACTCTCCACAGGCACTCATTTTCATGATAAATTTCAATGAAGCCTGCCCAGAATTGACAATACTGCTCACTAGCCATTTCTGTGTAAAAATTAAAAACACAGTGCCTGGTAAACAAATATGCCCCCAGAAATGCAGTGGTTGAAAAACACATATCTGCTCCCACTTCCCTTGCACCTGTTAAAGCACATTATACACATTGCACCGGGCAGAGCATGTTATACACTTTGCGCCAGGTAGAGCACTTAGCAATTATTAGATTAAAAAACAGGTCAATAAATTATTCTAAACACATTACTAAAACATACATTTAATATATGCAATGGGTTTATGGCACTGCTATGATAGAAGCCAGAGACTGGATTTAGACATTACAAAAGTATTGCAGGGGGTGGGGGGCGAGAGGGTGACAATGCTGTTGGGCTGTTATCATACTGGGGGTATGCGTTCAGATTCCCAGCTGTGGGGATCTCGGCAGCCGTAATATAGACTCTGGAATCCCCAAAGCACAGGGCCGGCACCAGGCCTACTAGCACCAAGAGCGAGGAAATTTGAAAGTGCACCCCCTTTTTTTTCTGGAAAAGTGGACGTGGCCTCGTAACTTTATGTTATCAGACTATAGTCCAGGGAGGCAGAGGGAGATTAGGGAGGTAAATGTGTGGCTTAAGGATTGGTGCAGGAAAGAGGGGTTTGTGTTCCTGGAACACTGGGCGGACTTCTCAGTCAGGCGCCATCTCTTTTGTCGTGACGGATTGCACCTGACTGAGGAGGGGGCAGCGGTGCTGAGGGGAAGGATGGTTAGAAGGTTGGAGGAGATTTTAAACTAGGAGCCTGGGGGGAGGGTTTAGCTAGAAACTACGGGTCATGCAGTGAGAATAGTGGAGATGGCGGTAGTAAACGAAATGGGGAAGAAGTTGGGGGGAGGGTAAGAGCAGGCAGTAAGGTTACTAACATGGGTACTAAAAGGGATTTTACCAAAGCACTAACCAATGACGATTACAGGTCATCCTTGCCACATAAGGTGAAAGATGTCCCTAACGCAAGGGAAAATACTTATCTTAGTTGTATGTATGTAAACGCCAGAAGCATTACTGGTAAAAAGGGTGAACTAGAAATACTTGCAGCAAGCAAACAGTATGATATTATAGGCATTACTGAAACTTGGTGGGATGAATCTCATGATTGGACAGTCAATCTAGAGGGCTATACACTGTTTAGGAGAGACAGACTTAATAAAAAGGGTGGAGGGGTGTGTCTGTACGTAAAGCCGTTTTTAAAACCTAATATATGGGAAGATATTCAGGAGGGGACTGTAGACACTGTTGAGACATTATGGGTAGAAATTGCATGCGGGGAAAAAGGAACAAAAAAGTTAGTATTGGGTGTATGCTATAGGCCGCCTGGTATCAACGCATCTGATGATGAATTGTTACTAAAGCAAATTGAAAAAGCAGCAGGAATAGGAGACATAGTAGTGATGGGAGATTTTAACTATCCAGAGATAAACTGGAAAAACGATTAATGTGATACTGCTAGGGGCAGTATGTTTTTAAACACACTAAATGATAACTACCTAGTCCAACTAATTGAGGAACCAACTAGGTACAATGCAATCTTAGACCTGGTATTAACAAACAATCAGGATTTGGTATCGGGTATTATAGTAGGGGAACCCATAGGAAACAGCGACCACAATATGGTCACATTCAATATCAGTTTCTACAAACAGCCCTATACTGGCTCAACTAGGACTTTAAACTTTAGCAAAGCAAATTTTGAAAAGATGAGGGTATTTTTCAGGGATATTGAATGGGAAAGTTTGTTTTTAGTAAAAAATACTACGGAGAAATGGGAGGTACTAAAATTCCTGCTAGCTAAAAATACACTGAAATATATTCCTATGAGTAGCAAAAAAGGGAATAAAAATCATAAACCGATGTGGCTTAACAAAATGATTAAGGAACTTATGGGCAAGAAAAGGCGAGCATTTAAAAAATACAAATCTGACGGGGAAGCAGAGTCATTTCAGCACTATAAGGAATGTAACAAAAATTGCAAAAAGGAAATAAGAGCGGCTAAAGTAGAAACTAAAAAAATAGTAGCAAAGGAAAGCAAAGCGAATCCCAAAAAATTCTTTAAATACATTAATAGCAAGAGATTAAAAAAGGAGAGTATAGGCCCTTTGAAAGACAAGTTGGGAGTCTTAAGCAAAAATGATAATGACATAGCAGACACACTAAATGAGTTTTTTTCAACAGTATTCACTAGAGAGGACCCAATTCAGGGACTGACACACAATCTCAATAATGACAATATCACACTGATAGGTACTTATTTAAGCGAGGAAGTAGTCTGTGACCAATTAAAACATTTAAAGATTAATAAATCACCAGGGCCCGATGGTATTCATCCAAGGGTTCTAATGGAGCTTCACTCTGAACTGGCAAAACCGCTATCTTTGATCTTTGAGGATTCAGTTATATCAGGTATGGTTCCCAAAGACTGGCGTATAGCGGAAGTAGTGCCTATATTCAAAAAGGGAAGTAAAGCTGAACCAGGTAATTATAGACCAGTTAGTCTTACATCTATAGTGGGGAAAGTATTGGAAGGTATTCTAAGAGATAGTATTCAGAAGTTCCTTGAAACCAATAAGGTCATTAAAAGGAATCAACATGGGTTTATGAAGGACAGATCCTGTCAAACCAACTTACTTGGCTTTTATGAAACAGTAAGCGCAAACCTAGATCAGGGTAAAGACGTGGATGTAATCTTTTTAGACTTTGCCAAAGCGTTCGATACTGTACCACACATGAGACTTATATACAAGCTACAAGAATCAGGGCTAGGAAGCACAATATGCACTTGGGTCAAAAACTGGTTAGATAATAGGAAGCAGCGTGTTGTGGTTAATGGATCTTTTTCAACTTGGACTGAAGTGCTAAGTGGTGTGCCGCAAGGCTCAGTAACTGTATTAGGACCACTTTTGTTCAATATTTTCATTAACGACCTAACAGAAGGTCTAGAGAGCATGGTGTCAATTTTTGCAGATGATACCAAATTGTGTAAGGCTATAAATACAGAGGAGGATGCCGAGTCTCTTCAGAACGACTTAGTTAAATTAGAAGCATGGGCAGCCAAATGGAGAATGCGCTTCAACACAGACAAGTGTAAGGTAATGCACTGTGGTAACAAGAACAAAAATTAAACCTACCTACTAAATGGGGTAAAATTAGGGGATTCTGTACTGGAAAAGGACTTAGGTGTCCTCATAGATAGCAAGCTAAGCAGTAGTACCCAAAGTAGGACTGCAGCAAAGAAGGCTAATAAGATATCAGCATGCATAAAACGGGGTATTGATGCTAGGGACGAGAGTATTATACTCCCGTTATATAAATCACTAGTGAGGCCACACCTTGAATACTGTGTACAGTTCTGGGCACCGTACTACAAAAAGGATATCCTGGAGCTTGAAAAGGTACAGAGGAGGGCGACCAAACTAATTAAGGGCATGGAGACGATGGAATACAAGGAAAGGCTTGAAAGACTAGGCATGTTTACATTGGAAAAGCGGAGACTAAGAGGGGATATGATCAACATCTACAAATATATAAGGGGACAATACACAGAGCTTGCGCGGGACCTGTTTTTGGTTAGATCAACACAGAGGACTCGTGGACACTCGCTCAGGTTAGAGGAGAGGAGATTCCGCACAATACGGCGTAAAGGCTTTTTCACGGTAAGGACAATACGTGTTTGGAATTCCCTGCCCGAGGGAGTTGTAATGGCGGAATCTGTCAACACCTTTAAGAATGGGTTAGATAAATTCCTATTGGGTAAGGATATCCAGGGGTATGGTGCATAGTCATGCATTATAGTTACTATAAATAGGGATAAAATGCAATGGCTGACAGCAGCATCAGTCAGAAATTTTAGTCAAATCATCATGCATAGGACACCACAAATAGGTTGAACTCGATGGACAATTGTCTTTTTTCAACCTCAGATGCTATGTTACTATGTTACTATGTTACTATAGATATATTTTCACACCCCTCTACACACACAATTAGCAGCCTTACACATAACGCTCACAGTAGTGTACTTTACACATAAAGTCTCCAGTATAGTGTGCAGTGCCAGTTACACATATGCTCCCAGTAGTGCCAAATACACATACATCCCCAGTAGTGCCAGATACACAGTATATGCCCGCAGCAGTGCCAGATACACAGCATATACCCACAGCAGTGCCAGATACATAGTATATGCTCCCAGCAGTGCCAGATACACGTGCACCCAACAGAGCCAGATACACTCGCCCCCAGAGTGCCAGCTGCACTGAGTCTGCACCAGTGTCCATCCCGCAGCCCACCTCCTGGCTGAGTCCTATCAGTGGCTGTGTGTGCCGATGAGGGGGAGTGCCGTGGGTGGACTAAAGCAAAGCTAATCTGTGCACGCTGTGTGATGCCGGTACTGCACAGCGTGCAGAGTAGTTTAGCTTTGTCCCACCCACAGCACTCCCCCCTCATTGGCACACACAGCCACTACTGCAGGACCTTGCTCCATGCAGGCTCCAATATGGCAGCACTAGCATGCGCCACCCTTTAAGGCTGGCGCCCTGCGTGGCCACTCTATTGGAACATGCCTGGAGCCAGCCCTGCCACAGCACGCAGGGGGGATTATGGGTTATGGTTAGGCACACTCGGGGGGGGGGGGGGTTGAGGGTTAGGCTACAGAGAGGGGGGTTAGGCACTAAAGGGGGTGGGTTAGGTATAGGCTACAGAGTGGGAGGGTTAGGGGTATGGGACGGAGGTTTGGGTACTCTCTGCACCCTTGTTGGCATTACTGCGATTGGAATGCTGGCATCGGTATACTGGATGACGGCCTCCCAACAGATGATTTTTTTGGACACTTGGTACAGACACTGGGATTCGAGAGAGAGACGGAGGAAGAGAGAGACAGGGAAAGACAGAGGAGTATATTTACTAAGCTCCCGATTTTGACCGAGTTGGTGTTTTTTCTTCAAAGTGTCATCTCGGTCATTTACTAAACACCAATCTCGGCGGTGATGAGGGCATTTGTATTTTTTTTTGTGGGCTGAGAAAAAAAATACGAATGAATACACCATTGGTCAAACATGCCTGTTATTATAGAACTCGGTCATTTACTAATCTCAATCACTGCCGAAAAAAGCCAAACACTGCCGGGAAAAAGTACAAATTGTAAAAAAAAGCAGTTTTCAAATAGACCTGCTTTTTTTTTTTACCGTGTTCTGATAGGCATGCACGGATCAGTGAGATCCGTGCATGTTTATCAGTGGGAAGGGGTGTGAAAGGGTTAAAAATCAGAAAAAAAATTGTGTGGGGTCCCCCCTCCTAAGCATAACCAGCCTCAGGCTCTTTGAGCCAGTCCTGGTTGTAAAAATACAGGGGAAAAATTGACAGGGATTCCCCCATATTTTAACAACCAGCACCGGGCTCTGCACCTGGTCCTGGTGCAAAAAAAAATGGGGGACAAAAAGCGTAAGGGTCTCCCGTATTTTTAACACCAGCACCGGGCTCCACTAGTCAGTGAGATAATGCCACAGCCGGGGGACACTTTTATATTGGCATTAAATCAACAACTAGTCACCCCTGGCCGGGGTACCCTGGAGGAGTGGGGACCCCTAAAATCAAGGGGTCACCTCCCCTCCAGCCACCCAAGGGCCAGGGGTGAAGCCTGAGTCTGTCCCCCCCATCCCTGGGCGGTGGATAAGGGGCTGATAGTCTTTCAAAGTGAAAAAAAAAAATATTGTCTTTTGCTGTAGAACTACAAGTCCCAGAAAGCCTCCCCCTCATGCTGATACTTGGAAAACCACAAGTACCAGCATGCGGAGAAATAACAGACCCAATGGTACCTGTAGTTCCACAGCAAAAGAAATACCCAAATAAAAACACAACTCACACACCGTGAAAGTAAAAATTTATTTAAACACACTTACACACTCACACATACTTACCTACATCCCACGCCGCCAATCACGTCCACTTGTCCAGTAGAATCCAATAAGGGTACCAGTAAAAAAAACCTCAAAATAATAACCTATTATCTGGTGAAGTTCAGTTTTCTTCATTCCAGTAGGCAGTCCAGGGTGAAACATATTAAAAATGAAAAATGTCTCAAAACGAACTAAAGGGGATCCATGTTTACACATGAAACCCCTTTCCAAGAATGCCGGGAACCCCCCCCCCCCCCAATAGCTGATCTTCACCCCCGACTGGGAGGTCGTGGGCGAAGCCTGTACTGGGTGCTGAGCAGAGAGGTAGAGCACCAGGTAGAGCACTACACTTTGTGCCAGGTAGAACACTACTACACTTTGCGCCAGGTAGAGCACTAATACACTTTGCACCAGGTAGAGCACTAGTAGAGCACTAATACACTTTGCACCAGGTAGAGCACTAGTAGAGCACTAATACACTTTGCGCCAGGTAGAGCACTAATACACTTTGCGCCAGGTAGAGCACTAATACACTCTGCGCCAGGTAGAGCACTAATACACTCTGCGCCAGGTAGAGCACTAATACACTCTGCGCCAGGTAGAGCACTAATACACTCTGCGCCAGGTAGAGCACTAACACACTGCGGCAGGTAGAGCACTAACACACTGCACCAGGTAGAGCACTAACACACTGCGCCAGGTAGAGCACTAATAAACTGCTCCAGGTAGAGCACTAATGCACTGCCCCAGGTAGCGCACTAACACACTGCACCAGGTAGAGCACCAATACACTGCGCTCCCCCCCTCCTCCCGTACCTGTGCCGGCTGTCCGCATCCCTCGAGAATGCTTCACCTCAACCTGTGCCGCCGACTGTCAGCAGCCCTCCAGAATAGACTGGGCGCCATCTCACAGCCAGCTGCACCTCCCCCCCCCCAGGACCGGCAGTCAGCAGCCCTCAGGAATAGAGTGCGCACCATCTGACGGACACAGCGCACCCCCCCCCCCCCCCCCAAGCGCCCCCTCCCCCCCCCCCCCGGACCTACACCGGCTGTCAGCGGAAAACGCACAGCGCTTCCACCAGCCTTAGACCTGACACTACATATTCTATACATGTGTGCTGTGTGTTGATACCGAGTCTGTCCCTTGTGCATAGCCAGGGACAGACTCTGTGTCAACACACAGCACACATCACCGCCACCTCCCCTTACCCAACCCCCTGACAGGAATCGGCGCCATAGACACCCCCACAGGTGCACCGGCGGCATGTCTCACCTACACGCACGGCGGCATCTCCCCCCGTTCCCCCGCTCCCCACCTCACGGAGCAGCAGCTAGGCAGAGGAGAGCAACAGGAATTGGCCAGGCCTCGTAATCATACTCACGTTTTCTGTTGTGTCTGCGGCTCCTGAATGCTGCTGGCTCTTCCCTCTTCAGCCTCTGTGCACTGAACTATGGGCGGCGGGGAGTGGCTATAAGGAAACAGATCGCTATTGCTGGGAAAAATCGCTTGTGCACACAAAATATAAGCAATTTTAACTAACTTTTACAGCGACATAGTCTAAATTCACTTGCCTGCACTGTCTATTTTTCCCAGCGATAGCGACCTGGCGGGGACATGCATCGCTATCGCTGCCTGTGTACACACGGAGCGATATGCACTAACTTTCTGAGCTATATCGGTCCGTGTGTATGCACCTTAATGGCCATATGCAATTGCAGTCAAATTGCCGCAAATGTCGAAAAACGGGGCATTTTCGACAAAAAAAACCTGTTGAATTGGATTCGACAAGGCAATACAGTACTTTTCGTCAAAAAACCTGTCGTTTCAGATTCGACTTCTTGCAATTCGACATTTTTAAAATTCGACATGTCTGCAATGGTAAAAATGCGGCTTTTCGACAAAAGTATATTCAATTGAAGAATATCGATTCGACAACAGTGCTTTTTGACAGTCATTTCTTAAATTTCAGTCCGCCTCATTTTGCTGGCGTGATCTGATAAATATTTTTAAAAACGTGTTTTTTGGTGTTTTTTGATTGCTAATAGCATATCTATTTATATTAGAAGGGATTATCTACTTGGTTTGTCTATTTAGGAGCCACAAGTATTATTTAATATATTTTTTAAAAGATTTTTTTTTTTTACTTACTAAAATAATATGGAGAGATCAGAACATGTTTTTCATTGGGAAGGGATGGGAATGGGTTAAAAATCCTGTAAATAAATGTGTGGGGTGCCCCCTCCTAAGCATAACCAGCCTCTGGCTCTTTGAGCCGGTCCTGGTTGTAAAAATATGGGGGGGGAAATTACATGGGATACCCCATATTTTAACAACCAGCACCGGGCTCTGCGTATGGTCCTGGTGCCAAAAATAAGAGGGACAAAACACGTAGGGGTTCCCCGTACTTTTAACACCAGCACCGGGCTCCACTAGCTAGAGAGATAATGCCACAGCCGGGGGACACTTTTATACCGGTCCCTGCGGCCGTGGCATTAAATCCCCAACTAGTCACCCCTGGCCGGGGTACCCTGGAGAAGTGGGGACCCCTTAAATGAAGGGGTCCCCCTTCCAGCCAACCAAGGGCCAGGGGTGAAGCCCGAGGCTGTCCCCCCATCCAAGGGCGGCGGATGGGAGGCTGATAGCCATGTGTCAGATAAAAGAATATTGTTTTTTGTAGCAGAACTACAAGTCCCAGCAAGCCTCCCCCGCAAGCTAGTACTTGGAGAACCACAAGTACCAGCATACGGGGGAGGGGAAACGGGCCCGCTGCTACCTGTAGTTCTACTACAAAAAAAAATACTCATAGAATTTGGGGGTAATTTTGATCCTATAGTATTATTAACCTCAATAACCATAATTTCCACTCAATTCCTGTCTATTCTGAACACCTCACAATATTATTTTTAGTCCAAAAATTTGCACCGAGGTCGCTGGATGACTAAGCTAAGCGACCCAACTGGGCGGCACAAACACCTGGACCATCTAGGAGTGGCACTTAAAAATTAGTCCCCAAACAGCACATGATGCAAAGATAAAAAAAAAAGAGGTGCAAGATGGAATTGTCCTTGGGCCCTCCCACCCACCCTTATGTTGTAGAACCAGGATATGCACACTTTAACAAACCCATCATTTCAGCAACAGGATCTGCCACACGACTGTGGCTAAAATGACTGGTTGGTTTGGGCCCCCACCAAAAAAGAAGCAATCAATCTCTCCTTGCACAAACTGGCTCTACAGAGGCAAGATGTCCACCTCATCATCATCCTCCGATTCATCACCTCTTTCACTGTGTACATCCTCCTCCTCACAGATTATTAATTTGTCCCCACTGGAATCCACCATCACAGGTCCCTGTGTACTTTCTGGAGGCAATTGCTGGTAAATGACTCCATGAAGGAATTTGTTATAATTCATTTTGATGAACATCATCTTCTCCACATTTTTTGTAAGTAACCTCCTACGCCGATCGCTGACAAAGTGACCGGCTGCACTAAACACTCTTTCAGAGTACACACTGGAGGGTGGGCAACTTAGGTAAAATAAAGCCAGTTTGTGCAAGGGCTTCCAATTCCAAATTGGCTCTTTTTCCTGCCAGTATATGTACGGACTGTCTGACATCCATACAGTGATGCTGTCACTCATATAATTCTCCACCATTCTTTCAGTGGTGACAGAATCATATGCAGTGACGGTAGACGACATGTCAGTAATCGTTGGCAGGTCCTTCAGTCCGGACCAGATGTCAGCACTTGCTCCTGACTGCCCTGCATCACCGCCAGCGGGTGGTTTTGAAAATGTTATCCTTTTCCTGGTAGCTCCAGTGGCGGTAGAAAATGAAGGAGGAGCTGTTGACGGGTCACGTTCCGCTTGACTTGACAACAGTCTCACCAGCAGGTCTTTGAACATCTGCAGACTTGTGCAAAAGAGAGATACAACGTAGGCTTTAAACCTAGGATCTAGCACGGTGGTCAAAATATAGTGCTCTGATTTCAACAGATTGACCACCCGTGAATCCTGGTTAAGCGAATGAAGGGCTCCATCCAAAAGTCCCACATGCCTAGCGGAATTGACCTGTTTTAGCTCCTCATTCAATCTCTCCAGCTGCTTCTGCAAAAGCCTGGTGAGGGGAATGACCTGACTTAGGCTGGCAGTGTCTGAACTGACTTCACGTGTGGCAAGTACAAAGGGTTGGAGAACCTTGCACAACATGGAAATCATTCTCCACTGCGCTTGAGTCAAGAGCATTCCCCCTCCTTTGCCTATATCATAGGCAGATGTATAGGCTTGAATGGCCTTTTGCTGCTCCTCCATCCTCTGAAGCATATAGAGGGTTGAATTCCACCTCGTTACCACCTCTTGCTTCAGCTGATGGCAGGGCATGTTCAGGAGTGTTTGCTGGTGCTCCAGTGTTCGGCACGCGGTGGCTGAATGCCAAAAGTGACCCGCAATTCTTTGGGCCACCAACAGCATCTCCTGCACGCCCCTGTCATTTTAAAAAAAATTCTGCACCACCAAATTTTTATGTGCAAAACATGGGACGTGCTGGAATTTGCCCAGTTATAATGCACGCACAATATTGGTGGCGTTGTCCGATATCACAAATCCCCAGGAATGTCCAATTGGGGTAAGCCAAACTGCAATGCCAAACTCAGTTTCCATAAGAGGTTGTCAGCTGTGTGCCTCTTATGGAAAGCGGTGATACATAGCGTAGCCTGCCTAGGAACGAGTTGGCGTTTGCGAGATGCTGCTACTGGTTCCGCTGCTGCTGTTGTTGCTGCGGGAGGCAATACATCTACCCAGTGGGCTGTCACAGTCATATAGTCCTTAGTCTGCCCTGCTCCACTTGTCCACATGTCCGTGGTTAAGTGGACAGTGGGTACAACTGCATTTTTTAGGACACTGGTGACACTTTTTCTGACATCTGTGTACATTCTCTGTATCACCTGCCTAGAGAAGTGGAACCTAGATGGGATTTGGTACCGGGGACACACTACCTCAAGCAATTCTCTAAGTCCCTGTGAACTAACGGTGGATACCAGATGCACGTCTAACACCAACATAGTTGTCAAGGCCTGAGTTATCCGCTTTGCAACAGGATGACTGCTGTGATATTTCATCTTCCTCACAAAGGTCTGTTGGACAGTGAATTGCTTACCGGAAGTAGTACAAGTGGTCTTCCGACTTCCCCTCTGGGATGACGATCGACTCCCAGCAGCAACAACAGCAGCGCCAGCAGCAGTAGGCGTTCCACTCAAGGATCCATCGGAGGTATCCCAGTTAGGAGAGGACTCGTCAGACTTGCCAGTGACATGGCCTGCAGGACTATTGGCGTTCCTGTCTAAGGAGGAAATTGACATTGAGGGAGTTGGTGGTGTGGTTTGCAGGAGCTTGGGTAAAGAGGAAGAAGGGATTTAGTTGTCAGTTGACTGCTTCCACTGTCACCCAACGTTTCTGAACTTGTTAATGACTTCTGATAAATGTGCTTCAGGTGACGTATAAGGAAGGATGTTCCTAGGTGGTTAATGTCCTTACCCCTACTTATTACAGCTTGACTAAGGCAAGACACGGCTTGACACCTGTTGTCCGCATTTCTGTTTAAATAATTCCACACTGAAGAGGTGATTTATTTTGGGATTTTGACCAGGCATGTCAATGGCCTTAATCATCCCATGGATAACAGGTGTCTCCCCGGGTGCCTGACTTAAACAAACAACCTCACCATCAGAATCCTCCTTGTCAATTTCCTCCTCAGCGCCAGCAACACCCATATCCTCATCCTGGTGTACTTCAACAGTGACATCTTCAATTTGAATATCAGGAACTGGACTGTGGGTGCTCCTTCCAGCACTTGCAGGGGGCGTGCAAATGGTGGAAGGAGCCACCTCTTCCCGTCAAGTGTTGGGAAGATCAGACATCGCATCCGCCGACACATTTGGACTCTCCTTGGAGATTTGTGATTTAGAACGCACAATTATTTGCTGTGCTTTTTCCAGCTTAACTGTTTTCATTTTTCTAGCGGGAGGAGGAGTGCTACCATCGTCATGTGAAGCTGAACCACTAGTCATGAGGAACATAGGAGGACGCCTTAGCCGTTCCTTGCCACTCCGTGTCGTAAATGGCATATTGGCAAGTTT